>NC_088207.1:5705878-5882184 GCF_037126465.1 Ornithodoros turicata
CTCAAAGAGACGTAACGTAGAACATCATAGTGAAAAATCAGAAACACGACAGTCAGCAGAATATAAAAAATACTATGCTATGGCAATGAGCGTTGGGAGCTACCGGGTGTATAACTGAAAAATGTGTCCGAGGGCAAGGTCACTTCTGGATCACCTGCCGAGGATCTCGACAAGCTGCATCATGTGTTGTTGATTAACATTAGGTGACTCCTGACAACTTCAATGACTTCAGGTGACTTTAGATGACCCAGACGTCTTCAGGTGACTTCAAATGACTTCAGAAAACTTCAGACATATTCACGTTACTTCAGCTGACTCCGGACGTCTATCAGTTGACACCTGACGTGTTGTGGTGACTACGGCTGACGTCAAGGGACTCCAGCTGACTTTAAGTAAGTTACTTCGAGTACCTTTAGCTCACTCATGACATCTACAGGTGCCTTGAGGAGACCTTTGGTGACTCCAGATGTCTTCAAGTGCCCTCAGACATGTTCAGGTGACTTCAAAAACTTCAGCCGTCTTCATGTGACCTCAGTTGACTCCAGGCGTCTTACGGCGACTTCAAGTGACTTTAGGTTACTCAGAACATCTTCAGGTAACTTGAAGTTACTGCCGACGTCATCATATGACACCAGATGTCTTCATGCGACTCGAAATGACGTCATGTGAGTGCCGATGAGATGAGACATCTTTGTGCGACTTCAAGCGACTTTAGATCTCCTGAGGTGATTTCGATTGACTTCAGGTGACTCGAGACGTCTTCAGGGTGACTCCAGCTCACTACAAGTGACTTCGAGTAAATTCAGGTGACTCCTGACATCCTCAGGTGGCTTCAGGTGACTTTAGGTAATTTCATATGACACCAGACGTCTTCACTTGACTCCAGATATGTTCAGGTGCCTTGAGGTGACATCAGGGTCCCGAAGTAGTGAAAACTTGAAAACGCGAGAGTTAGTGCACTATAGAAAAAGTATTTGGCTACGGCAAAGAGCATTGCCTGCAACTGGAAGAGTTTTTAGTTGACACAGATCTAGCGTAAAAAGAAAGCTGTCCTTTATCACATTCTAAGGTTACATCCTTTCTTACGGGTAACTGAAAAGCCCTAGCGAATAATTATTCTCCAGAACAGGTTCTGTACGAGCATTGCTTGCGTTGGTTCCTGACTCTCGGGTAACATTCGCTGAGAAGAACTGCAATAGCATGTCTAGCCAGGAAATCCCATTCTGGGCATGGACGTTCAAGCTGTAGACTATACAGATGCCAGAAGCAAGGAATTTTTGCATGTTTCTTCATCAGTGAGATATGTCTTAGAAAAAACTTAAACACCTCCACATTATCTATAATTGTCCCGTCTGGGATGCGAAGCACGAATCACTTGCCCGATAACGTCTATACTAGACCACTTCGAATAATCATACATCTGCCCAACTAGGAACAATTTCGGATGCGCTTTCGAAGAGAGCTACTAGGCGTTGATTTCATGGTTCCCATAGCTAACATATTTTCCGAAAGATCGTCTAACAAATTTGCACGCTATAGACAAGTATGTTGTCTAAACTGCAGTTCTCCTTGTGTCTGTATTCTTTTCAATGTGGCACCAAATCCTTTCCTGAAAGATCTATTTTTGAAGCTCAAAACACCGTCGTCGTTTCTTCCAGAAAATTCCCAATTTGTGTGTGTTTGATCGGTGCTTGGGTAGCCTAGTGGTTTGAGGCACGCACATGCCGGAGACTACTTGTGTCGGTAAGGGTCGAGATCTCGTGGTGGGTGAGGTTCTGGGTGCAACTAAGAGGTCTGGGATTTCCCCTCCGACTAAGGAAACTCGGCGATGAGCGCGTGGTACTACCTAGTTAGCTGCCACTCCCAAGCCATGTTTTGAACTCTATTTCAAACTGATACCAGTAGTTTTGCATCTGAGCAAGCACGAACCGACTGTTCAGGAGGCTGTATCGAGACTTCAATTAAGCTGGGGTCCTTCTCAGAACAAAGTAATTAGGATAAAACAAGAAAATTTACATTAATTTGTGTTGGAAAAAATTTCGTCCGAAATTCGAAAAAATGTGTCCGAGGACAAGGTCACTTCTGGATCACCCGGCGTCGGGAACTTGGCGCCCCCATCGCCTGGCAGCAGCAGGCGCAGTCGCCGCAGTCGGCAGTCGCCGCAGTCGCCTGGCAGTCGCCGCAGGAGGGAGACCCCCACGTATAGCTGTGCGTGGCTTTCCTGTGTCTGGGGAAAGGGGGATCCTGGTGGTTGAGCGGACCCGGAGGTTGTTTAGGACCCTTTGGGGCCCCTCCGGAAAAGCAACACACCGCTTTGGCCCCTGCTTCCCATAGTCGGGTGGTTCTGGAAGGCCCGGCCAGGATTATTCAGCTAGTCGCCGTCTCCCTTTTCTTTAATTTCTCTTCCTTGGTCTCCTTCCTTCTCTTCTTTTCCTCTTTTCACCTTCTTTGGCGGCAAGGGTCAACCTTGGGCAGTCCTTTCACTCTCCAGAAGCTGCACTAGGGTATAGTGCCGAGGCAAGTGTTAGTGTGCAGGGCACACTCCCTCAGTTGGGCTCGATGGTGGGCGACACACCTGCTGCATTGAACATACCTCTATATTTTTATGGATACTACAAACTCCAAAAGATCTGATCGGCACCTAAAACAGAGCCGCACCGAGGAACGATCACTGAATTTTTTCGACATAAGTTCTCCAGAGCCATGGTTTGCAAAATTCCTGATCATCCACTCAGACATCGAACCAAAACCATATTATAAAGTATCTCCAGTTTATAGTGGCAAGGTCACTTGAACAGGTGATCGGAAAGTCCTTTCAGGCAAAGTTGAGTACAGGGGATATTCAGGTCGAAGTAGATAACAAGACACAAAGTACAGCACTCCAGTCATTAAAGAACATCGGAACGATACCAGTGTCCATCACAGCACATCGTACACTCAACACTGTCAAAGGAGTCATCTCTGAAGATGAGCTTATCGAATGCACAGAATCGAAGGTTGAGGAGGGGTTGAAAGACCAAGGTGTTGTCTCCGCAAAACGAATAGTCATGCGAAGAGATGGCAAGGAAATTGCCACAAAACATATTGTCCTTTCTTTCAAACTGCACACACTTCCTTCAAGCATCAAAGCCGGTTATGTGAACTGTCATGTAAGACCATTTATCCCTAATCCTCGCCGTGGTTTCAAGTGCCAGCGTTTTGGCCACAGTTCTCACTTGTGTCGAGGACACCTGGTGTGTCCCAAATGTGCAGGAAAAGAACACGCTCCTGAGTCATGCACTAATGACTTCCATTGCGCGAACTGTGACGGTGGCCACCCAGTATATTCTCGGGCCTGTCCACGTTGGAAAGAGGAAAAACAGATACTGAAAATCAAGACAGACCAGAACATATCTTACTAAGCAGCAAGAGCAGAGCTCGAGTTTCACAAAAAAGGTAGCTTTTCCGACGGGGTGCGCAGGGGAGTGGCCTGTTTTCCGGGTCCTGAGCCTCCACTCGACACTTCTCAACAGAAAGCTGGTGACACTCAGGTGTCCCCTGCTATAACGGAGGCCAGCCGTCCAACTGGCCACAAAGAAACCGCCACGGCCTGCTCAAAGGTCGATGGCGTACAGTCGATTTGGGACGGGGGCGTAAAAGCCACCTCCCAAAAGGGCTTGCAAAGCATAGAGGCAGATGATGACGACAGAATGTCGCAAAAGTCATCATCAAGCCTCCCTGATATACAAGGTAAAGAAAAAAGGAAAAATGCAGAGGAAGAGGTTCAAAGACAGGCGAACTGCAGAAGCAACCCCTGCGAAGGGTCCAACCTCCCTAAATGGAACAGGTGTTTCTTAGTCGGCGTAACCAAGTGCTGCGCTCCATTCTCCTTCTCTTTGGAGTAGTCATTATTATGAACCACTTCCTCCAGTGGAATTGCCGTGGTTTGTTTTCAAACCTGGATGATGTTCATGATCTTTTCGATAGTTACAATGCAGCATGCTTTTGTCTCCAGGAAACTTACTTGAATAGAAGCGCCCCAACTCCTTTACGCAGACACAGCATATTTCGAAAGGATCGAAATGATACAAATCGCTAATCCGGTGGTGTGGCGATTGTCACACGAGCATCCATTCCAGCCAAGGCAGTTAATCTTGCTACAGATTTGGAGGCTGTCACGGTGTATGTGTGCCTCGACAGAATAGTCACCATTTGCTCCATTTATCTGCCGCCAACAGCAAGCATTACAGAAAAGGACATACAAGATTTATGCAGCCAACTACCAACCCTTTTCATTCTCTTAGGCGATTTTAACGCGCACAATCCCCTCTGGGGTAGTACAAGGACTGATTGTCGGGGCAAGATGTTAGAGAAATTTTTGCTCTCATCATCCATCTGTCTTTTGAATACAGGGGCACCTACATATGTACATTCCACTACACAGTCCTTCTCATCATTAGATTTATCCCTGTGTAGCCCATCTCTTTTCGGGGTTCTAGAGTGGTCAGTGAAAGAGAATCCATTGGGAATGATCACTTTCCAGTGGCATTGAAATATCTGCCTCAAGTAGATATCTTGACAACGTGTTCTCCTAGGTGGAAACTGGAGCAAGCCGACTGGACCACTTTTTCTGAAAAATGCGACCTGTCTTTAGTCCCTGTTGATAGGATGACAACTGACGAAGCAAACCATGTCATTACCAGTGTCATCCTTGACGCAGCAACACAATGTATTCCCGTAACTTCTGGTCGTTTGCCAAAGCGACCGAAACCTTGGTGGAACAAGGAGTGCGAGGGAACACGAAAAGCCCAAAATCGTGCGTGGGGTAGATTTCGAAGATACCCCACGAGTGAAAACCTCCCTCTCTTTAAAAAGGCGAGAGCCAAGGCCAGGTGGACGCGCAAGCAAGCAAAGAGGTCCTCTTGGCGCAGTTTTGTGTCTTCCCTATCTTCTAACACACCTTCTAAACTTATTTGGGATCGCCTTCATAAGATCAGAGGTGTACACATGAGCCGCGCTACCCCTCTTTTAGTAGTGAATGGTCAGCCATGTGAAAGCCTACAGGAACAAGCCAACGTTCTCGGTGAGCATTTTGAAAGCGTTTCCTCCTCCTGCAACTACAGCAGTGAGTTTCTTAATTTAAAGAGTAGTGCAGAGAAGAGGAAAATTCCAATGCATTCTGGAGACAATCTTATGTATAAGCAACCTTTCACGAAAATAGAGCTTCATAATTCCTTAAAGTGTACAAAAGGAACTTCACCAGGCCCAGACAGGGTGATGTATTCTATGTTGAGACATCTGTCTGATGCATCTAAACAGGTTTTACTCAAATTTTTTAACCAAGTTTGGACCCAGTGTGCGTTACCCTAAGCCTGGAAAATTTCAACTGTAATTCCTCTGTTAAAATCCGGAAAGGAACCTTCAAGCCCGGCCAGTTATCGACCAATCGCTCTCACGAGCTGCATCGGCAAAACGTTTGAGCGTATGGTCAATGCTCGGCTGGTCCATTTCCTAGAGGAGAACAAATGTCTTTCTCAACTGCAGTGTGGTTTTCGCGCGGGTTGTTCCACAATTGACCACCTCGTACGAGGAGAAACAATGATCCGTGAAGCCTTCGTCCGTAGACAGCACTGCCTGTCGGTGTTCTTCGATCTTGAAAAGGCGTATGACACCGCTTGGCGGTATGGTATCCTACAAGACATGTACTCTTTTGGGATTAGGGGACGCCTTCTTAGGTGTATAACAAACTTCCTCCAAAACAGGACATTTCGAGTACGGCTTGGAACAACACTATCCCGTCCCTTCATCCAAGAGAACGGGGTGCCGCAGGAATGCGTCCTTAGCGTCACCCTGTTCCTCGTGAAAATCAATTCAGTAACTAGCATGATCCCACCCACCGTATCTTATTCATTGTACGTGGATGACATTCAGGTTCCTTTCTCTTCCACGAATCTAGCATCATGTGAGCGACAGGTGCAACTAACTTTAAATAAGCTTCCAAAATGGTCCCATGAGAATGGATTCAAGTTCTCACATGAGAATACGGTATGCGTTCACTTCTCGAGGGTCAGAGGACTGTTTCCTCCACCTACTCTTAAGTTGAACGGACAGAACCTCACTATTAAAAGCGAACACAAATTACAAATTTCTTGGGGTCATCCTTGATAGCAAACTGACATTCTCATCACACATCAAGAACCTTAAAACTAAATGCATTAAGTCCCTAAACCTTTTGAAGGTGCTGTCCCACAAATCTTGGGGGCCGATCATGACACTCTACATAGGATCTATGTGTCCACATTGCTGTCTAGACTGGACTATGGATGTGTTGTTTTTGGGTCTGCTCGGAAATCTGTCCTGAAGATATTAGACCCGGTGCATCACCAGGGACTGCGTCTGATAACTGGTGCTTTCCGCACGTCGCCAGTGGAAAGCCTATATGTTGAGAGCAATGAATGGTCGCTGGAAAGAAGAATATTTTACTTATCTGTTTCATATTCCTTGAGGGTAAAAGGGTATCCCAATAACCCAGCCATTTCCTCTGTTGAAGGCACACGTTTCAAGCAGCTCTTTCTTAATAAGCCCAGCGTTGTCCCCCCATTTAGCATGCGTGTTCTTCAGGGATGCGAGGATTACAATTTCCCACATAATGATTTCACCGTAGTACAGGCTAGTCCACGGGTCCTGCCCTGGCAATCTCCTCCATGTTTTAATCGTTCTCTGTCTATATTCAAGAAACATGACACACCACCCGTTGTGCTCCAGCAGGAGTTAGAGTCCCTTGAAGAAAGTCTCGGGCAACACAGAGCTTTTTACACTGACGGTTCCAAAACACGCAACTCAGTCTCATGCGCAATGGTAACCGATGGACGCACACAGTCATATCGTCTACCTCACTTGCTCTCAGTTTTTAATGCCGAAGTATACGGAATAATCCTCGCACTGAACCGTAGGTCGGCATTTTTAGAAATATTAATTCAACATCATCATGTCCGGCCTAGCCCATAGTCCATAACATCACATCACCATCACAGCCCATCACATCATAACCCATCATTCGACATCACCATCACAGCCCATCACATCATAACTCATCACTCAACATCACAATCACGGCTCATCATGTCATAACCCATCATTCAACATCAGCATCACAGCTCATCACATCATTACCCATCATTCAACATCAACATCACAACTCATCACATCATTAGCCATCATTCACAGCCCATCACATCATTACCCATCATTGGACATCACAGCACATCACATCATTACTTATCATCGGCGGCATCGGCATCGGCATTACTTATTATCACAATTAATTTGGCATTGAATCGAAGAACTTCTAAAAAAGAAATATCCTCTCTATGCGATTCCTCTGGGAACCTTATCACTGATAAGCGAGATATCGCTGAAATATTTAACGAGCACTTTGTTAACAGTGTTATCAGCTGTCAACATGATGGTTACGGGTTAGAATTGATGCTCCCTCGTCGTAATCCAAATTCTTTCTTCCTTGCTCCAGTTAACGCCATGGAATTAGAAAACATAATTAAAAACCTAAAAGATACAAGATCTGCTGGAGATGATGGTATTCCGGTTTCTATTGTGAAAAGGTATAAACACCTACTCTCCAGTCCACTAACAAAGTTGATCAATCACGTGTTCGCGGAAGGCGTGTTTCCTGGGCAGTTGAAAATTGCAAAGGTCACTCCTGATTTTAAGAAGGGTGACAAGTTATTAGTTGACAATTTTCGTCCAATATCGTTACTCTCAATTTTTAGTAAGATTGTTGAGAAAACCATTCTAACCAGGCTTCAAGAATTCTTTATGCGAGAAAATTTGCTCTCGATTTCACAGTATGGCTTCACAAAAAAGAAGTCTACAGAAATTGCTTTGGTGGATATAGTTGAATACCTGAAACAAAACATTGATAACAAAATTCTAACCCAGGGTATCTTCATCGATCTAACAAAAGCATTCGACCTAATTGATCATACAATTTTATTAGAGAAGCTTGAGTGCTATGGAATTCGTGGTCCTCCGCTCGACTTTTTGCGAAATTATTTAATGGGTAGAAAGCAGTGTGTCATAATTGATAATGATTACTCATCTTTAAAAAAATGTTACGTGTGGCGTACCACAAGGCTCTATTCTGGGCCCATTCTTGTTCCTAGTGTATGTCAACGATCTCGTCGAGGTACTTTCAACCACTACCATATTATATGCGGACGACACAAACATATTTGTTGATGGCATGTCAATAAATGAAATTTTTGAAAAGGCAAACCTAGTTCTTAACAGGCTTTCTCAATGGATGGCGACAAATAAGCTGAAAGTTAATTTAAAAAAGTCGTGTTATATGGTCTTTCACCCAAGGCAGAGGAGGATTGCTCATCAAAATCTTGACATTAGCTACTGTGGCACTCGGCTACAAGCAGTAGATACAGTAAAATTCTTAGGGTTATATCTAGACCCGTGTTTAACATTTCAACCTCATATAAATTTCGTTCGAAAAAAAATCTCACAAGGGTTGTTTGCGTTGTCCCGCCTAAAATATTTAGTTCCTATCAGCGTATCGTTAAATGTTTATTTCGCTCTCATTCATAGTCATATCTCTTATTGTATCGAAGCATATGGTATTACATACAAATCAAATTTTACGCCGCTGTATCTGCCTCAGAAAAAAACTTTGAGAATTATAATGGGTCTTTCACCATTTGACTCAATTACCTTCGCCTTTCAATTTCTTAATGTTAAAGATGTTTTCTCATTACTCGAGTACAAGTGTCTTCTCTTGATGTATAAACTTCTTCATAACATGGTTAAATCCTCATTAATCTCGATTAGTTATTGCACAGGCCCGTATACGTTAAGGAATAACGATTATTGTATTCAACTTCCTCGTCCACGTTCTAATTATGGTTTACATTCATTTAGATATTTCGCAGGCAAAAATTGGAATGAACTTGCATCTGAGGTTAAAAAAGCGACTAGCCTTCATATTTTTAGAAATATGCTCTCAAGCAAGATGTGAGCTAACATATTTTTGTCGTGACTGACACTGTTTCTTCATGTAGGACTGTACTTACAATGTTGTTACTTTTGTTTTGCTCATCTATGTATTTCATTTGTATGCACATTTAGCATTACATCAGATTTGCGGGACCGCAATACAGGTTCGCCTAGCGGTCCTACCAAATAACTTGTACACACTGATGGATCAATAAAATCTCTCTCTCTCTCTCTCTCATTTGACATCATAGCCCTTAACATCATTACTCATTATTCAACATCACAGCCCATGATATCATAGGTCAGAATTCAACTTCAGAACTCGTTCTGAGTTCAACTTCGTTGTGTATGATGGACTTTGAATCTGAACTGCAGGGACCGGTTATGAGACTGAGGGCCTTGTATACTGCGCATGGTTGCGCTTCGGCGACGACTTGGCTTTGGGGCTTCGGTGACCGTGCGTCCCGGCTCCTGGGCAGATGTCATCTTTTGGGTGGCGGCCGTTTACAGTGACGTTAGTAAATTAAACAGGTGTTGTGTTTGTATTGTCGCAGTGGTGGGCGGGGCTTGGCGGGGCACCCGCCCACTTCCCGGAGCGAGCCTTGGCGGGGCGGGGTGGCGATAGGGTTGTACTGAAAGCGTGAATGCAAATACCAGGTGCGTAGGGTGAGGACGTGGCAGCTGGTATGCCGCTGTCCTCCTAGTTTGCGGGTTGTTGCGCAACGCGCCGATCGACTGCTGATATTGTTACATTAGAAAAGGCATGGCAGGTCTTGGCCTTGGCATCCGGTGCCTTTATGGTGACAAGTTTCTTGGCGCTGCACGGCTGCTGATAGAGCTGGCATATTTTCCGTTTTCTGCTACATATGTGGAAGGTGGCGGTTTTGTGGAGAGAGGCGGGAGGGGTGGTGAAACTGCTCGTCGGTGTTCGGTAGTCGGTTACGCTGCATCGGGGAATGACCGGAATCCTATGATGGAAAGAGGCATGTGCCAATAGAGGGTACAGGGGAGTATCGTGACTTCGCCCCTGTTTTTCTGCCTGCGTTGAGATTTCCTTTTTTTTCTTTTCCCAGTCGAGAGGTTTCGACGTGCTGCCGTTTCAACTGGGACTTTTAAACTGGGCTGTTTGAACTGGGGGTGCATTGCAAATATCTAGCAGTGAAACTGCGGATTTTCAGGCAAATGCATCTTTGTTTTCTCGTTCTCTCTCTCTCGATATAGTGCCGTATCTCTACGATAGAAGCACGTTGGTCATGGTTCGGGGCCGATTAGTAGATTCTATAGTGCGTATAAATGGATGTTTCGTACTTTACGGCATATACGGAAAGTACTCGCACAGCGCGTATTTTGGGATATTGCCATCTGCTCCAATTGCCTTTATGTGTGTGCGGGCGCGCGTGTGTATGTGGATGTGTGCGCGCGCGCGTGTGTATGTCTTGCTGTATTTCCAGATGCGGTTTAAGCAGCATGGTGTCTGAGTCTGGTGGACCGTACTCTGCTTCTTCGCTTTCTGTATACAGCTAGGAAAATTACCGCGTTCGCATTTCAATCTGCACTGCCGGCCTCAGTTGCTCTGTTGGTAACGTGTTCACTTGCTTTGCTCATGATCGCGAGTTCAATCCTGGCCGAGAATGGTAGCAATGTGGGAGCGATAAACATTGCTTCCAGAAACGGTGTGTTAAAGATTGCTTTGGCACATCTAAAGTACCCCGGGTGGTCGAAATTATCAGTACCCTACCATGCTGTACGTGAAGCATCTCTTCACACAAATGGGCTAACTTACGATGCGCGTAAATTTACTCCAATTATATTATTATTCAATATGCACTGTAGTACGGTGCAAAAAGCAGACGATGTCTGTGGTGCATGCCTTCTTTGTTGTATACCTTCACACCAAAAACGATCCAAAACAATACTTACATTAACAATTATAATGCATATTTTGAGGTGCATAGTTGCATGCATACTTCTGCAGAGTTTTTAGTGCATATTTATGAGCACTCCTTTATTGGTTATCGACGGGTCGCTGTTCATGTATAACTGAATCTCCCAGCTGAATGTGTGAACACGGTGGCATCCTTTTGCAACAGGTAATGGAATAGGCCTTGTCTTGTGGATTTTCGCTCCGCTGTGTGCACTGGCGAACTACCTCAAGTGCTGAAATAATCTTCTAAATCATTCAGTGCTTTCACACGTCAAGCGTCCTGGATCAACTGGTCGCACCAGTGCACATACGTGCCCATTTTTTACTTTCTACTTTTGACATATTTTCAGATGTCATAATAAAAACCTCTGAGCACCCGCACAGTCCGCAACGTCCGCCTCCAGAAAAAGAGGTGGTAGGCGATAGCACGCTTGCCTCCCCTGGCACTTTCCCCCTCCCCCTGGAAAAAAATCCTGGAAGCGCCCATGGGCAGCCGTGATTGCTGAAACGGCCGACACGTCTCTCCACTCCGCTTCCCATCCACGCAGCACTGCACTGGGTTCTGCATTCAACCGCTCACAGTCGGCTTCAACCGGCGTGAACCCTCTTTGGCGGCATGTTTTGTGCATCCGCTAGTTCGGCGGTACGCGGGCATTCTTTCCCTCTGAGCTCTGATACCGAAGGGCTTTCTCGGCTTGAAGCATCGTTGGTTTGGTTTGATATCGTCTATACGACGTGGGCCGAACAACGTGAATATCATGTGAGTCACACTCTATGCTAAACGTGGCTGAAACCTGGAAGAAACGCGCGCACCCATGCGCAGTTCCTTTGGGATCGTCGTAGTGATCTGTGATCGTATTCCAGAACCGGGGAGTATCAAAAACTCGACGGCGCTTGAAAGGTCAGGACGGACAACGGTATCGGCAGTTCGAAGTGTCTGAAGTGTCTATATACCGATTCCATTGCCACGAAGTGTTTAAATGTCCAGGCGTGAGAGCACACTGTACGTGAGGCCGAATCGTTCTACAGGTATTTTCTTTTATATTCGTCTCTCTTGCAGTAACTTCGTTGACGTGTCGAATACAGTTCACCGACCATACCTGCGGACCATCACAGTCGTCACTTTGTTTCCTATTCTGTACTAGACCTGTAAGGCTGTTCCGACAGTAAACTATTTTAACCGTCGTACTCAGGAACAAAAGACAAGTTCGGACAACAAGACCACAAAAACAAAATTGTGTGCAATGAAACATTGGGGCTGCGTCCCGAAGCTGTTTAGCATAATATACTGGGTTGTCGGCTGTACGTGTGCAGAGTACGTGTGGTTATAAACCTAAATTATGCAACCCAGTTTAATGCCACATTCCCCTGGACAATTTTTCATTTATGCTTGCATTCTGCGTTTGCAAAAATTGCGAAAATCATAAGGCGGAAGCGTGGTATGCTCTGGTTGCCCAAAACGATGTCGGGCAATTGATGCGGTCATTTTGTTCACGTGGCAGTGACTTTCCCCGAGTTCATACTGCACAATACCCGTCCCATTTTTTCATGTACCCGCTCATTCGCCGAGGCACCAGGAATGGTTCATTGCCAGCTGTAATAAAAAGAAAAGGAAGGAGTGTTAAAAGACTGATTTCATAACCGACTGATAAGCCCGAACGCGCCGCTTCTTTATGCTCTGGAACCAACCTCCACAACGCACCTGCTCTGAAGCGATGCAAACCAAACAACGCGAGAACGCCAAGGTCAACCCTCATTTTCTGTCTCTTACGGATGACATCCAAGTGCAGCACCACAGAGTCCCCAACTCTAAATACAACGCAGAACGGCAAACCCTTCCCCTCCCACATATGACACATCAGATATAACAGCACGCCGCTCTTAATGCTGGAGCCATCCCAATAACACCACACCTGCTCTGAGGCGACGCAAAACTAAGAGCGCGAGCGCGCCAAGGTCAGCCCACCTCCCCTGCTCCTTGTTATTCATCCAAGTTCAGCTCCGCCCAAACGACCGAGACCCCGACTCCAAAGCCTGAACATAACGGTGAACTGCAAACTCCCCTCTCCCTCCCACCCACCAGCCAGCAAGGTCAGACATACAACTGAAACCTTCCCGCCACTACCGTTAAGCTCAGATTATCACAGGGCACGAGAACAGATACGCTGAAAATGGGGTACCTTATTCATGTCTAGTCATGCATACTTGCAATGCTTACTCTATGGGCAGTTGTATGCACCCAATCAACCACTCACGACTAATATCAACCCCACAACCTAAACCGCAGATTTCAACTTGAAAAACCCATCGCAGGGTCTTCAAATTCAATGTCTCATCTTCGCACATAAATCAACATCAAACTCAGCATCAAATAATTGCCCGTCACTCAACATTACTGTCCCCATCACATCATTGCTCATAATTCAACATAAAATTCAAATTTGCATCACATCATTGCCCATCATTCAACATCAAACTCAACATAACATCACATCATTGAATCATTCAACATCAAACTCAACATCACATCACATCATTGCCCATCATTCAACATCAAACTCAACATCACATAACATCATTGCCCATCATTCAACTTCGCTCAACATCACATAACATAGTGGTCTATAACAAGTGGTCTATACTAGACCACTTCGAATAATCATACATCTGCCCAACTAGGAACAATTTCGGATGCGCTTTCGAAGAGAGCTACTAGGCGTTGATTTCATGGCTCCCATAGCTAACATATTTTCCGAAAGATCGTCTAACAAATTTGCACGCTATAGACAAGTATGTTGTCTAAACTGCAGTTCTCCTTGTGTCTGCATTACTTTCAATGGGGCACCAAATCCTTTCCTGAAAGATCTATTTTTGAAGCTCAAAACACCGTCGTCGTTTCTTTCAGAAAATTCCCA
The DNA here is from genome assembly GCF_037126465.1 of Ornithodoros turicata. Taxonomy (NCBI): domain Eukaryota; kingdom Metazoa; phylum Arthropoda; class Arachnida; order Ixodida; family Argasidae; genus Ornithodoros; species Ornithodoros turicata. The sequence continues at coordinate 5,719,715 of NC_088207.1, forward strand.
ATTTGTGTGTGTTTTATCGGTGCTTGGGTAGCCTAGTGGTTTGAGGCACGCACATGCCGGAGACTACTTGTGTCGGTAAGGGTCGAGATCTCGTGGTGGGTGAGGTTCTGGGTGCAACTAAGAGGTCTGGGATTTCCCCTCCGACTAAGGAAACTCGGCGATGAGCGCGTGGTACTACCTAGTTAGCTGCCACTCCCAAGCCATGTTTTGAACTCTATTTCAAACTGATACCAGTAGTTTTGCATCTGAGCAAGCACGAACCGACTGTTCAGGAGGCTGTATCGAGACTTCAATTAAACTGGGGTCCTTCTCAGAACAAAGTAATTGGGATAAAACAAGAAAATTTACATTAATTTGTGTTGGAAAAAAATTTCGTCTTGTGCGGGATTTGAACTGCCGATCTTCAAAGAAGGTCAGTTTTCCATTTTTTGATTATCATACCAGAAGTTCAATAGGGTTTATGCACAAGAGCATCCTGATACAGTTTGACTCAAAGAGACGTAACGTAGAACATCATAGTGAAAAATCAGAAACACGACAGTCAGCAGAATATAAAAAATACTATGCTATGGCAATGCGCGTTGGGAGCTACCGGGTGTATAACTGAAAAATGTGTCCGAGGGCAAGGTCACTTCTGGATCACCTGCCGAGGATCTCGACAAGCTGCATCATGTGTTGTTGATTAACATTAGGTGACTCCTGACAACTTCAATGACTTCAGGTGACTTTAGATGACCCAGACGTCTTCAGGTGACTTCAAATGACTTCAGAAAACTTCAGACATATTCACGTTACTTCTGCTGACTCCGGACGTCTATCAGTTGACACCTACGTGTTGTGGTGACTACGGCCGACGTCAAGGGACTCCAGCTGACTTTAAGTAAGTTACTTCGAGTACCTTTAGCTCACTCATGACATCTACAGGTGCCTTGAGGATAACTTTGGTGACTCCAGATGTCTTCAAGTGCCCTCAGACATGTTCAGGTGACTTCAAAAACTTCAGCCGTCTTCATGTGGCCTCAGTTGGCTCCGGGCGTCTTACGGCGACTTCAAGTGACTTTAGGTAACTCAGAACATCTTCAGGTAACTTGAAGTTACTGCCGACGTCATCATATGACACCAGATGTCTTCAGGCGACTCGGAATGACGTCATGTGACTGCCGATGAGGTGAGACATCTTTGTGCGACTTCAAGTGACTTTAGATCTCCTGAGGTGATTTCGGGTTACTTCAGGTGACTCCAGACGTCTTCAGGGTGACTCCACCTCACTACAAGTGACTTCGAGTAAATTCAGGTGACTCCTGACATCCTCAGGTGGCTTCAGGTGACTTTAGGTAATTTCATATGACACCAGACGTCTTCACTTGACTTCAGATATCTTCAGGTGCCTTGAGGTGACATCAAGCTCCCGACGTAGTGAAAACTTAAAAACGCGAGAGTTAGTGCAGTATCGAAAAAGTATTTGGCTACGGCAAAGAGCGTTTCCTGCAATTGGAAGAGTTTTTACTTGACACAGATCTGGCGTAAAAAGAAAGCTGTTCTTTATCACATTCTAAGGTTACATCCTTGCTTACGGGCAACTGAAAAGCCCTAGAGAATAATTATTCTCCAGAACAGGTTCTGTACGAGCATTGCTTGCGTTGGTTCCTGACTCTCGGGTAACATTCGCTGAGAAGAACTGCAATAGCATATATAGCCAGGAAATCCCATTCTGGGCATGGACGTTCAAGCTGTAGACTATACAGAAGCCAGAAGCAAGGGATTTTTGCATGTTTCTTCATGAGTGAGATATATCTAAGAAAAACTTAAACACCTCCACATAATCTATAATTGTCCCGTCTGGGATGCGAAGCACAGATCACTTGCTCCTGTGACTCCTCTGGCTACCTGCCAACGGGCCGCCGACATACTACCCCCGCCATGCTGAGCAGAGTTGACCCAATGCTCTCTTTCCGCATGCCAGCGCATATCTCTCATCAAGACGCTTCATAACTTCATCGAATGCGCGTCGACGTGGACTTCACAGCAAAGTGGTGCTACAGCTTGAGACAAATTAAATCTGCCCACTGCTGTCACTGCGGTGCTGCTCAAGATGTCGACCGGGCCGTCCGCTCTCCGTCACAAAATTGCTTGGCCCCTGGCCGCATCCAGCTCGCCAACGCTCATCAAGGCTCTCTTCGCCTTTTTGGACGCCACAGGACTTCGATCCTCATTGTAGCGGGACCCATTCCTTCATTCCCTGCTTCACCTCCAGCAACGGGGTAGAGTATCACCACCGGCGATGTAACTCCCCACCCATCATCCTGAAATAAAGTATTTGTTGTGTCTTTATCTGTTTGAGTGAAATAGAAGCATGTTACCACCGACCTTAAAAAGACGTTTTAGTGTATTCCTTGATGCCCACCCGGCGTTTGACCGTATAAAATCCACTTTGCAATCACGGGAAATCTCGCTTGTTCCGGTGTCAGCGGAGCCACGGCTTCATGTCGAGGCCTGGGGTACCCAAAGGCGGAGTTCTGGTTCTGGCCCCTTTGCCTTTCAACATTGTCATGCTTGATGTTCAGAATGTACTTACTACGACCGGCAAAGTGACTATGTAAGGGTAAGGTGTGGCAAGATGAGACAGAAATTTGAATTTAGCATGAAATTTTTATTTTTCGTGTGTTAAAAAAATCGCCATGTGCGTATTCTCAGGGGTTTAGAGCTTTTGAGCTTAAATTGATGAACGGATATAACCGGTTTAAAATAACCACACAACAAGAAATTTAAAAACTGCAGATTGTCTCAAACACACAAACCGAGCACCAGAAGTCTGATGCGTCGTTGGTCGCTTGCTTTTGCGTGCGCCTCTGTTTTGCTGCAAATATCCTAGGAAACAGGAAAAGTTGCTGGAAAATCGTAGGCAATATGCAAAAAATAGATCCCTGGAGAACAAATATAAAGCCACATAATAGCTCACTTATCAGTTTCTAAATTACGTGAAATTTAAATTACATTAAATTGTCGTGTCTTGCCCCGTGCATCTCATCGGATGCATTATTTTTTTCTACTGAACAACAGATATCCAAGAGCGCCCACATTTTGCATGTATCTACATGAAAGAATAAAGGCCTGTATTTACTTGCTCTTCGGGCACAGAAAACTGCTTACGATCTTTCTAGAGTTTGTGATGAAAGAATGAGTGTCCCAAGTCGACGATGTTGCTTCTTGGGGCTCCACGTCTCGATATGGGAACAAAAATAGCCTTGCATGTGCATCGTAAATACGAATATAATATGTTTGTTTATTTGTTTACAATACTGTTGGTCCAGCTTTGGATCGTTACAGGAACTTCACTCACTGTTCACTCGCTACGCTGATGCCTACCACTTCGTTCTGCGCGTTGGCCGCCCGGCGGCGCCAATCTTTTCTGAAATGGCGGATTATGATGGTCGCCCAGCGGCATGCGCATAGGTACGCCATTTTTATGGTTTGACGGACAGCGTCGTACACAGCTACACAGTACACAGATGGCTAAATTTCTGCTGTGATATTTTAATGTAACCTGGAGGCTGCGAGGGACTCATACTGCACCCAGTCCGTGGCAACATCTAATGTTGCCGTGCTGTTACCAGTGCCACTGAGACATTAAACGTTGCTGATGGTCAGCTACACTAATATCCTAAATAATTGAACGTTGCGAACAAGAAATTCAAAAATGCAGATTGCGTCATTTTGCCCTGACCCTCGGGGCAATACGAGACATCGCGTGCGGCTAGATGAGGCACGCCGTGATAATGGACTATGCAAATTAGTTTTTGCAATCCAAGCTTTCAAAGTAAAGCCCGTAGGCCCCTGGGCAAACCTCCTTAAGTCCGCCGCTCATATGATGTGCAATAAAACCACACAGAACCCGGTGCTATTTTGCTCCACCGTTCTTTGCAAACAAGGCACCGGCAGCATGATGTGTCTTGTGTGACCTGTCTTGTGACTTACATTGACAGAGTAAGCCTTTGGAACGCTGCTGCACAGATGACAAGACAAAGGACTACAGAAAATCGCACCTTTTTTGGGGGTCTTTAGATTTCAGGCAGAAGTAATCGATTTTTCCCTCTTCAACGCAAACACCAATCCGGATAATACTCATGTGCAATAAAGCGGACATGCAGAGCCACCTATGAGTGAAGTTTCAAGCGCATGGAGCAACGAGTCTGAGACAGGCGGCGTCCAGCAAAAATGTCGCATCTTGGCTGCTCCTGCGTATATGCTGGTAAACCATGGAGTCAGAATAGAAGTCCCGCGCCGAAAGCCGTAGCGAGAGAGGGCACGGAAGAATATTAGTAACTCTTTATGAGGTTCAAGCGAGGATAATGATGAAATTTTCAGTAAATTCTGTCGTTTCTGTAGAGCATCCGTTTTCATCTGCAGACCTCCTGCTCAGTGGACTGGCTATTGGATTGTAATTTTGACAACCAGTTGTTCTTGCGAGCTGTGACGTCAAGGTGTCTTGAAGGTAAGTATTTAGTACTACTCTTAGACACTTTACAAGATTGGGTATTTAGTACTCTACTCGGACTGAACCACCCTATTCAGTCTCACCAACACTGACGTCGAGGTATCTTGAAGGTAACGAGTTACTTTCAAAAGTATTTAGTAATATTCTAACTTGGACAATTTTACAGATTGGGTTGTTGAGGTAGAGACAAACACAGCCGGAAGGGTCAACGGAGGGTGTCTACTCTGGGCTGTCTGGCCCCGAACTAAGAGGAAAAGAACAACGGCTCGCGGGCCGAAGGTTTGGCGCGAGAATTGAACCGGTGGTCGTGAACCACTTCATCGTCGTCTGCTACATCACCCCCCACTGGAGACAGCGGAAAGCTGTCTGACCACGTGACAGTCTTGACGGAACGGGTCAAAGATGGTGGTGGAGGGCTGGAGTCACAGTGGTTGAATCGGAGAAGGTCGGAGGTGGGCGGTGCTTCAATGCAGGCTGGCTTGAGCCGTCCACCCTGATTGTGTCTTCGTTGCCGTTGACGCGGTAGTTCTTGCCGGAGCGTTCGATAACCGTGTGGGGACTGGAGTATGGAGGAACGAGGGACTTCCGGACGTCGTCAGTGCGGATGAACACATGCGTCGCCGTAGAAAGATCCAGCGGGACGAAAGGGGTGTAAGAGGATGAAGTACGTGGGGGAACCGGGCGCAGTGTGCGGAAGAAGTGTGTAGTTGTAGAACAAACAGGCATGTGTCAGGCTGGCCGAGGATATCGGCGACTACAACCCAGGTCGGACTTGAATGCAGCACATGGGTCGAGTAGGACCAGCGGAATGTTAGCGGCCCAGTCCTCGCGGTCTTCTGATGCCATGAGGGCAGTCTTCAGGTGGCGGTGAAAATGCTCCAGGACACCATAGGATGCAGGGTGCGTATGCGGGAGGTGCCAAGGAGCCGTGCGAAAGCAGAGAATAAGTTCCTCTCAAATTGGCGAACTCTGTCGGTGGTAACCTGGGAGGGTATTCGGAAACGGGCAACCCATGTTGCTATGAACGTGGCAGCGACGGTTTCGGCAGACATGTCGGGCATCGGGCAGGCTTCGGGCCACCGGGTGCATCGGTCCACTGCTTTGAACAGATAGCGGAAACCAGACGACGGCGGAAGGGGACCGATGATGACGATGTGCACAAGATCGAAACGGCTGTACGGGAGGCCAAATTGCTGGTGCTGCAATTTTGTATGCCGATGCACCTTGGATCGCTGGCAGGGGTTGCACGAACGGGCCCAAGCTCGTACGTCGGGGTTGATAGAGGGCCAAACAAAACGAGCGGTCACCATGCGCTGGGTGGCACAAATACCGGTGTGGGCCCGGTTGTGGACTGCAGCAAAGGCCGTGCACCGGTAGGGCGCCGTTACGAAAGGCCTAGGCTTTGCCCGAGTACTGTCGCAACAGATGGTCAAGTGAGAGCCGTGTATGGGGAGGTCGGTGAACCTGAGCGAGGATGTACCACGCCGATGAAGCTGCAGAAGTTCGTCGCCAGTGGCCTGTGCAGCAGCTATGGCATCGGGAATAAGCGGCTGGACGATGGGAGAGACGCTCGCAATCCGGCTAAGGGCGTATGCAGGAGAGTTTGCGGTTTCGGGGACGTGCTGAATGTCCGCGCAAAACTCTGCGAGATAGGCCAGGTGCCGGATTTCCTGTGGCGAGTAGCGGCTGCTCGCCGACCGGAATGCGTGCGTAAGCGGCTTGTGGTCCGTTAGGATGGTGAATAGCCGACCCTCGAGAAATTGGCGGAAGTGGCGCATCGCAAGATAGGCTAGCAGTTCGCGGCCGAGAGTACTGTAATTCTCCTCCGCCGGCTTGAGGACCTTGGAGAAGGAAGCAACTGGTTCCCAAGCCTCATTGATCTACTGCTGAAGTACTGCACCGGCAGCAATGCCTGACGCGTCGACCATCAGGGACGTGGGGGCGCCAAGCTTGGGATGGGAAAGCATGGTACAGCGGGCGAGGTCGGTAATGACTTGAGTGAATGCGGCATCGGCATCTGGACTCCACTGAAGGGCGGACGAAGGGGTTTTGTGCCCGGCGAGGAGGGTGTCCAAAGGGCGCACAGTCTCGGCACAGTGGGGTATAAAACGCCTATAGAAATTGACGAGGCCGAGGAAACGGCGTAACTGGTGCAAGGAATGCGGGCGAGAAAAGTTGGTGATCGTCTCTACCTTGCTCTCGAGCGGAGCAATGCCTTCGGTTGCCACCTTGTGGCCCAGAAATTTGGTAGATGAGACGCCGAACACGCATCTCTCCACGTTGACCACAATTCCATGGGCGGCCAGTCGTTCGAAGAGCAGCCAAACGTGCCGTTCGTGTTCTTCTGCCATCGAGCTTGCCACCAAGAGATCGTCGATGTAAGCAAAGATGAAGGGTTGCCCACGAACCACGCAGTCAATGAATCGCTGGAATGTTTGAGCCGCGTTGCGCAAGCCAACAGACATGCGCGGGAACTCAAATAGACCAAAAGGGGTGGTGATTGCGGTTTTCTTGACGTCCTCGGCTGCGACCGGGATGTGATGGTAGGCCTTCATCAGGTCAATCTTGCTGTAGCAGGCGGTGCCGTGCAAGCTAACCGTGAAGGCGAGGTAGTGGGTAGTGATTCAGAACGGTGGTAAGATTCAGAGCGCGGTAATCGCCGCATGGGCGTTAGTCACCCGTCTTCTTTGGGGCCATGTGCAACGGCGATGACCAGCCACTTGAGAAAGGCCGGGCTACACCAATAGCGAGCATGTGGTCGAACTCCGCGCGCGCAATCTTAAACGTCTCCGGGGCGAGGCGACGAGGCAGCGCGAAAACTGGGGTGCCGGAGGTCTTGATGTAGTGAACTACGCGGTGACTGACAGGCTTCGACCAATCAGGTGCTTGCGTAAGTGTGGGAAATTCACGCAGGATGGCAGCGTTCGGTGACAGCAAGGCAGAAATGGTCGTGAGCGTCGGAGATGGAACGTCACTAGCGGAGAAAGCTCGGACAGAGAGGCTCGTGGACAAGTCTACGAGGCGCTTCCGCGCTACGTCGACCGTAAGGCGGAAATTCTGAAGGATGTCCGCCCCCAAGATTGTTCTGTTGACGGCCGCTACGAGGAAGAGCCATGGGAAATTTCGGTGCAGCCCAAGCTTCAGCGTAAGGGACGCCTGGTGGTAGACCAGAATGCCGGTTTTGTACACGGCAGTGAGGTGGAAAAGGGGCTTGCGTCGCCGGTCATGAGCGTTTGTACACTGAGCGGTAGCACACTGACTTCGGCGCCGGTATCGACGAAAACCCTGCCCCTGACGTGGGTCGGTGACGAAGTAGAGACGGCTGCATGAAGCGTCGGAGACGGCCGTAGCCGTTAGCGGTCCCTGGAAAAGTTTCCCTGCCAGGAGCAGGGACATCTACATCTTCGGGCATTGGAGCCGAAACGGCGATGGTAGTGGCAAGGGCCAGCTTCTTGGTCGGGGCAATGAAATCGCGGAGAGCGCTGACAGAACCGGACCGGAAACGACGTCGGTCAGATGATGATGATTATTCAGGGTTTTATGGCGCACGGACAACTAAGGTCATAGTGCGTCAAAGCTAACGTCGCTCAGAGCTCCGACGGCGCGACCGAAGGGGAGTCGGGTGAATCGGAGAGCCAGCCCCACCAGGGCGGATAGGCGGGTGAAATCCTCACGAAGCTGCACAACTTGATCGAGTGCGCTGGCGAACTGTGGCGGTGGAACACTGGGGTGTGAGGTGGGAGCTTGGGTGGTACGCAAAGGAACTTCGGCGGTGCTGAGTGCGGCGCTCGTAACGGCGGCGATGTGCGGGGCGGACACCTCCATTATATTGCCAGTGCCGCCGCCAATTGGGGACGCGCCAAGTCGGAGGCTGTGGCCAGTATCATCTGAACGTTGGTGGGAAGGCGCTGGAGGAAAAGCTCCTTCAAGAGAGCATGGACGAAGGTCGGCGCGAGCTCACCGAGTAAGGCTTGCATGTCGCGCAGAAACTGACTTGGTCTGCGGTCGCCCAGTTCTTCTGCGGTTAGGAGTTGATGTATCTCCTTATGCGGTTAGGAGTTATGTATGTATTTGCGCTCGGACGCAGTCGTTCGGTCGAGGATGGCCGCCTTCAAAGAGCCGTACGGATCAACAGCTGGCGGAGCGGCAAGGACGTCAGCGATCTGGGCGGCGACGTCTGGCGGAAGCACGCACACGACGTGGCGGAACTTCGTCAGCTGGTTGGTGACGTTTGCCAGGGAAAACTGGCACTCAAGTTGGAGGACTGTGGGGTTCTGCGACCAGAAGGGAGGCACAGCCGGAAGACACAGCCGGAAGGGTCAAACTCTGGGCTGTCTGGCTACGAACTAATAGGAAAAGAACAAGGGCTCGCAGGACGAAGGTTTGACGCGAGAATTGAACCGGTGGTCTAGGACAACTTCATCGTCGTCTGCTACAGGTTACTTAGCGCTCTACTCAAACTGGACCTCCCTATTGAGTGTCACAAACACTTTCTGTGCTACACATAGAGCCGTTGCGCCGTGAAACGATAAGAAATGGAAGGACCCCGATTGAAAAAATCACCAGCATTATTCTGGTGTTTCCTGATGTTCCTGGCGTTAACGCTAGACTCTTTTGGTGTTTGTAATGTGCACATCAAAAATTTCTGGCGTGACACCAAGGTGATTCTGGTGCTGTCGAGTTCTTCTGATGTCAACACCAGAGTGGACTACTACGACACCAGAATGATTCTGGTGCCTTCTAGAATGCTTGGTGTGCGCACTAGACAGACGTAGTGTTTTAATGTGACCGTTAGAGCGGTCTGGTGTGGTTCACAGACACCAGACATACAGGCGCCAAAGTACGAGCACTACACGTTGTTACCATGAAAACCGCTATTTACAATGATCATGAGTTCCTTAGCGCAACTTCTTTTACAAAGGAATGATAATTCGCATCGCAAATAATTCCCCCGAGTGTCGAAATTGACACGCTTTGCGGCTTTCATTCGAGTTTGAAAACGAAACTTTACGCTCTCATTGTCACATAAGACAGCGCCAGCGCCATCGTCATTAGTGTCTATTTTGAACTCAACGGGCTGGTCGAGGTGGTTGAGGTAGCGTTTCGTACTGGTTTTCAATATGAAAACTTCGCACGAATGTGAAGAACTTTGAGTATGTGTTTCTGAAGTTCTGTATTATATGTCGTAGTTTGCTTTCCAACCTGTGCACAAGTGGAAGTATGAGAAAATACAAGAGATGCATTCGGGGTAGATGTGACGACTGGTCATTGGTGTGACGTCTTTGAATGTGCGTTTTGTCCGGCATCATGTGAACTGATTATTCATGGGATATGGACTACAAGAAGAGAGGACGGAAAATGACTGAAGAGTTGATCGAGTATGCTTTTGTAAATTATAACTGTGTCGCATGTGATGTATTCACACTCGTAGAAGGAATAACATTGCTGCTTTTTGTACTTTTATATTGTGGAGTGCATACTAACTGTGTATCATCAGTGGTAGCAGTAATACAGACAGTTTTGTTACACGTGCTAGTCTGTTTCTATTTCTGATTCTCAGTATACTATATGCAAATAATTAGTTTAGGCTGCTAACAGCTGGAACATCTTTGCAGTAGAAAGAAACCTGTGATATCTTGTTGTATTGTTGACTGGTTTGATGAGTCGCTAACATTAATGAGTACATCCCAAACAGCCTTAGTACCGGAATAACGAGCAGACCATGTTGGTTGAATGTTGTACATTCATGTATGCATGTCAGGATCCCGTCGTGGTGTTTTATGATGCTCGACTATTGAACATTATGCTGTTTCACGCATTCGATACCGTGAGGTACTTGGCTCTTCAGCGTCCTCACGAGGCTCTGAAAGCTGTGCATAATTTTGAACGCTTAGAGAAAAACAAACAGGACAGCACTAACACAGTGTTCGTGCTGTGGTGCCGCGCTTGCACTATCCTGCTTTCGCTCTCTCTCACACACACACACGTCTACATCTATGCACAGCTTTTAGTCCATTGTGAGGTTCCTAACGGACCAAGTACATCACGGGATTTAACGCATGAACATCATAATGTTCAACAGTGGAGCATCACAGAACACCAGGGATCCTGGTGTGCAACACCAGAGCGCACACATCAGAGGTCCTGGTGTGGAACATCAGAGAACAGGCACTAGGAACACCAGGGAATTCTGATGCTAACATCAGAGAAGAAAGCACCAGGAATGTCCCAAATCACAGCCACCAAAAACACCAGAATGATTCTAGTGCTTTTTCAATAGGGACCACCGCACTGAACCTCATGGGTAACCAAGCAAAGCTGTTGGCGTTCGCCGAGACGTCATCTCTCAACTTCAAAAACAACCTGAAGCTGTTGTTTCAATCTGTAACTTAAATGTGCCTTTCTCCCCATTCTGCAGCATGTATAGTGCAATAAGGCATCCCAAGTACTGCTCTTAATCATTGATTGCTACATATTCTCAATTTAGTGAATTAAGAAAGCAGTTGAACACTTTTGATTTGAACAATGAAACAATTTGAACAATTTTTGAGCACTTCTGATTTTTGTATTTAGATAATTGATGCAAATAAGAAGCCCTCGTGGTCAGAGCCAATCATATCTACGTACGTCCACACCACGGAGAAACGGCTAACTACGGTATCACCAAAGACAACGAGGAACCTACAATCGATTAGGTTGGCTGTGTTTTTCGTTGTTCTGTGTTGCATTTCCTTCTTGCTTGATGATGGTCATCCTTGCTTGACCTTCATCAAGCTTGCCTATCAAGCTCAGGCTTGCCTATCATGGAATTTATCCACCAGCTAGCCTGCATTTACGCCATTCTGTCAATATACAGACTACGTAGTTAAATGATGACATCTTCGATATCACGTTTATATTAAGAGTTATCACGAGATAAAATGGAATATATGACAATTTGGCGTCTACGAGTGCTATCCGGGTAAATAGCTGATCAAACGCGACTTAAATTTTGGTACAGTAAATATATTTATACCCGTATCCACCAACTTCCTTAAACCATTGGTTTGGTGACGTCGGGTTTAAATCGATCACGTGAGACTTTCGTTCGCCAATCCTGGATCACCACCCCATGCTCTACTACGTGCTGCTGTAAAACCTATGGCACCGCTCACCGCCCGCACATAGCGAGCTTCTTGCACGGCGCATGCGCATTTCGCTAGAGTCTGCCAGAAGCGGTGGTGACTGATAGGCCTAATCTCCGATTCACGAAAAATTTTTCATCAAATCTTGGGTAAGTTTTGATTGATATAGTTACTCGAAGCGCACAGGTGGTGGATTTTATCGCAATAGGACGAATATTTGCTTCAAGTATTCCATTTCGATCATCCACCCAAGCTACTTAAACCGGTGGTTCAAGACCCATGCACTTGAATGGGACGTCGGTCTAACTACGCTACAACCGCGAACGTGTGTGTTGCAAAAGCTATCGTAGAGTGGTTGCGGTAGGTGATATTGCACTAATTCGAAGTCTGACTGGTGTCAAAATTAATCAGAATCATTTTAAATGCACGGCTAGTAAAGAAAAGCGGCGTAACGCTTGACCGTGCGCACGGAATGCTGCAGTTGTTTTTAGAAGGCGCTATTGCGAACTCTTGCATAGTAAACGTAAAAAACATCGTGAAAGTGTGGTCAAAGAAAGTGACATCGCCAATCGACATGTGCCAGGATAAAATCCAGATACCTATCCAATTGACGGAGATATCGTGTGGATGGACGAACGTCAATGTGCATCTACGAAAACAAAGTATAATAGTGCTGGCGCTTATTATGAGTGTCATCTCCTGTGATACGCACTGTAAGCACCCCGGTCATTGTACAGTAAGAGCAAAAACATACTAGATGGTTGTTGCGAGCTCCGACGGAGAAGTTGAGCAGCGTTATCCACAGGCATGTTTATCAACCATCCCAGTATATCTCACCTCTTCGCAGCGTATCTAATCTCCAGAGACATTTAACCTTGCAATAGGACTTATCATAAAGTGCATTAGCGTCTTGCGGCTGGTGGGTGGGTACTATCGAGGCGTGCAGATATTGCATGTTGTTGCACTACACTGAACACGAAATTTGAGCAGGTTCTGGGTTCCCAGATTATGAAAATACTGGAGCACAAGCGAATGAGGTCCCCATTTTCCCTGGATTCACATGCAAGCATAGATGAAACTGAGATGTGTGTTTTACGTATTTCAGCATGCCACAGCAGAAGAGAATCTATCGAATTTATCGTCTGGTAACAGTAGATCTGTCTGTAGGTCTGCTTCGGCAAAAGATACTACAGAGCAACGTGCCAAAGAAGGTTGCAAACCTTTTGGGAGCATCATTACTTTTGGAGGTTAACAATTGCAGGTACATAACCATGACCAATCACTGACAGCTTTTTTGCAATCTATAAGCACAGATATTCTTGAGATTATTTCTGAAAAATTATCTGTTATGGACGCATTCAAAACAACAACCATGTATTTGTGAACTTTTTGTTTATGTTCAATAAAGTACGTAGTTAACAAGGATGACTTTTTTCATAGAGGCATGTACTCTCGATACACTGCTGGATTAGCTATCAAGGTCAATATAAGTGAGCAATGATGCACAAGGAAAAAAAATCGTTGCTGTATTCCCCATGCGGACTCCACTAATATATCTGAGGTGTCGTACTGCAATAGAGCTGAATCGCACAGGAAGAAAGGGCAATGTGTACAGAAACTATGAGGCTCCCATTGGGCGGCACTTAAAGTTGAAAATTAGATCAAATGCAGTTACTGCATACTGTTGTCAACTACTTAAGAGAAAGTTAGCTGGCGTTAACATGGGTGGATTTAATTGTCCTGCAAGTGCAGCCATTTATATCTACAGGAGGCACAAGCACACACAAGCACACTGAGCACACAAGCACGAGGAAAGGCATGAACCCATGTTAACAGTAGCTATCCTTCTTTTAGGTCAGTGACAGCTGCCATATGACCGCATAGTTAATTTATGTGCACATGTGTTCAGTGTGGATATAGACGACAGCAGTAAAGCAGGGTAAACATGCACCCATATTACATAACTCTCCTTTTATGTTGTTGATAGCTGACATATGGCCACAGAATTTATCCATGTACTCAGGTGTTGAGTGTGAATATAGCACTAAACAAAACAAAAAAACAGTGTCCCTTTTGTGTCTCCTGAAGCTCGAACCTTTTCTTTCAAGCCAAAATGTATGCATGCTGTTCTGCATCATTTCTGTCAGCAGGACTGCTACAAATTGCTCGACGACACTGCAGCTTTACACTTTTGTGATCTCTGCACTCTTGTTTTGTAGCCTCATATCTTGTACAGGTAAATCTTAAGAATGGAAAACACATCTCATGGAATCATGCCATATGATTTATAATACTCTACCGCATCCACATTGCAATCATGCTCCTATCGCGAATGCCACAATGCTGTAATTTGGTGTTGTGCCTGTTTTCAACATGTCTGAATACCCAAGTTCCAAAGTAGTGAACCAAACTAATATTCACTTCTAATATGCATATGTGTAGCACTGCACTGTACTTTCAATTTTGTTTACAACTTGTTCTGCTTATACCAGCTCAGGTGCATGCTAAGTGTCCACGGTTATTCCTATATGACATGTCCTGTACATTACCTACGCAGAACTGGTACTCTCATTTGGCCTCTGCCTTGACTCGCACTTCACCCCTAAAGGAGTGAGTGTAGGGTATACAGAATATGGGCTTACTACGGTAATAAAGTTCTGATGTAACTAAGAGTGTGTCCATCAGTGTCATGACAAATGATTCTAACATCTATGGATTTGTCATTCGAAAGAGTGCATGAATGCTGTTGCAATACGACACCAGGAGAATATGTGGCATCTCGTGCACGTTAGTTTCCCTGAATCACTGGCACCAAATGCCTGTGACATATGATTGTATATGTGTCACACCCGGCTATTTATTTTGTTTCAGGTAAGCAGTTCTTCAACGCCATATATGAAGAAAATTTATTGCTCTACAGACATGTGGCTGGAATTAGCTTAGGCTTATTAGGCTTCTGGCATACCATGCCATCCCCAACAAAACTAACCCTGATGAAACACGAAAACATTTTTGTGTAAGAATGAGCTTCACCATAGGTTCAGAAATCTTGTGGTTGCGTGTGTGGAATTTTTCGTTTCTTTTTAACGGGGGATTGACACTACTTCTGTTTCTTTTTATAACCCCCTCTCCTCCCAAGTTGTCTATTGCACCCTTACGGGTGCATAAAGTTCACTAAAGTGGACCGAATAATTACCTGCGGTTCTTGTGTCCCAACGTAATGCATTTGTCCAGAATCTGTGAAACTGTTGCTTTGGGTGCTGGTATGTTGCAAACCATCTCCCCATACATCAGGTATTACTTTCCAGATGTTGCCTGAAGACAGTGCATGCTCATCACTCATTACTGAAGTTAGGTGGTCAGTCATGCAGAGACATGTATTTCATTTTACTACATATTCAGCACTGTGTCCCATACACCTGCTCCCGGACTTTGTCCTTGATGATGCAGTACACCATGCTCACTACATTAAACTGTCCAGTTGCATAGTTTTGTGCTGACACAACTGGATGAATATGTCGGCTTCTGCAAAGTGACAACTACCAAGGTGGCTCAAAAATAACTGAAATTATAGAAGAAAGGTATATAATAATTTAAATTTTAATAAAAAGACTACAGCACATTGTGGCTAAGAAGCACCTGATTTCAAGTTGCATTCTTTCCTTTGTATGAGCTTATTTGAGTTGCATCCATTTGTTCATTGCGGTCTTCCTCTTAGTGATGAAAGATGAAAGTCACTGAAAAGGTTAGCCAGCTGTAGGACTCGAACCCACATCTTCTGGATTACCGGTCCAGGGGTCTACCAATTGAGCTAAGCTAATACGCCTTCTCAGCGACTTCCAGGGTGCGTCATCTGAAGGGACAAATCAGTCACTCTCTCTTACTCATCCTCCTTTCACTCTTACATTTTTGCACACCCATACACACATTCATACGACAGGGATCGATGCCTCTTATGTCTATATATAGAAGGCCTCTTATGTCATTTTACAGTCAAAGTTGAATGATCTGTGCCAGAGTGGAGTGACAACTGTAACTGCATCACTTTGCAGATTCTTTCTGAGCAAGAAGCCTGAACTGAAAACCTGGATAAGAAGTGCTTTCACAGAGCGTAGTTCATGATGCACTCATCCGTGTTGTCATTCTTCTGTCCACATCTTTTTCCTGTCTACACACCATAATTCGTACCAACTACACCGCCTTCATAGTACGCTTGTTTAGTGCATGATGTGCTGCTGGCAGCCATATTAGAGCACAGCATGAGCTGTGGGGAGTTTTTAGACATTGGTGGTGGTGATAGTTTGGCATGTAATGGTGCGATGATAATGCTAGTGGAATTGTTTACAATGCCAGTATGAAGTCAAGAGAGAAGCTTATAAAGAATGAGCATGGAAAAGTAGGTAAGTCCCCAACCAAGTGTGTAAAAGTGTTTCCTCAATAAAATACTGCTTTGAACAAATAAGCACACTGCAATTATTGAACAAAATAGCAGCACAGGCTTGTGTGTAGCTGATGTTGCAGCTGTTGTTGTGTGTGTTGTCTTTGGTCCATTCCTGTTTGCTCCACCATTAAAACACCACTATTGAAACTGATATGAGACCTCGTACTTTATTAGGTATTTGGTTCATTTTAACATCTATATTTTGTGTACATGGTCTCAATAAACTGCAAATTCTGAATGGTACGAATGTATTGTAATGGCATTAAAGTGTGGCCGTTTATTTTAGCAGTGATGACGTCTGTGATGTCAAGTACATAATATCAGGTGACAAGCATGACAAGTATGCTTAATAACTAATGACAAATATTTACATAGGTATGTTCCCATTTTGTGAGATTTTCTCAGAGCAAGACACAACCACATCGTAATAATGAATCTTTGTTGGATGAACAGAACAATCAATTTAGTGCGTAATGATTTCGTACAATAATCTTATATGCTGAAACACAGAAATCAAAGAGGTCAGAGTTAAGCACGGCACCGTACTGTCAGGGGTTCACGACACTGGCAACTTCCACGGTCACACGCAGGGACGCCCTGGGCAACATGACGAAAACGGTGTTAAACAAACAAACAAAAGCCGCACACACAGGACGAGGACGTAAATGAGGCAGCACCCTCAGTACGTTTTCCGTATGAGTCGCGCTCCAAAGAAACACATCCAGCAAAGAGATGCTCTAACGCGTTGCAGACTTGTGACAAGTTGAAAGTACCACATCGATTTCTTAAAGGTATAACACCGTAAAAGTTATGCGTGTGGGAGGATAAGGCCACACCAGCATCGATGTTCTTTCTCTTGACATAGCCTACAGTGATCAAACACTTGCACACACGTTGCGAACATGACATCAGCTCGAAAGCGTATAAAAGACGCAGCTGGAATGCCCCAGCAATCGAGAGACTGTCTTGATCGTTGCAGACAGGTGGCACAACAGACGATAAAGATGATGAAGTTATTATACGCAACCACAATCGACGAGCGAACACCGACAAAAGCACAACGGATCACCTGTACGAGGACACGTACTGCTGCCTTTCAAATAACGTGACAAACGCTCTGCTCTTTTTAGCGACCATATCAACCACAAGTCGCAGAGATTTTCATTAATAAATACAGAGGTAGGCCCAACCGCCGATTACAAACACCCTGATCCGCAACCACCTGCAAGCGCAACGCAGCGCAGCGCCGCCTGAACTTTTCTTCCGTTAACAGATTCATAATAAAAAACAAACAAACGGGAGCCCTCCCCTTCGCAGTCCTGTCGTCTGTTACTTTCTCCCTTCCGTCAACCATCTCGTAACAATGTGAATAATGCGCATGCGTCGTGGTCAACCCTTTGGAAAGAGCTTCAGAGCCGGAGAGATCACGTGATCGATTTAAACCCGACGTCACTAAACCAATGGTTTAAGCTGGCTGGTGAATACGGGTATTAGAATCGAAGGCCAATTGAATCGAAGGCCTTCCAATTAGGAATACAGAAGGTCACCTACACACGAGTCTGTGAAGAAGAAGAGAACATTGAGCGAATTTTATTTTACTGTATTTACAATAATCTCTGCCCATACATGTGGGTATATAGTCGCGGGTGGATAGTTCACAGGGCAATTTACAGCAACACAAGAACGGACAATTACAACAGGCGTTGCAGTTTCGAGCTTAAACCCTCGTGTTAGATTTTGTCTACCGGAATGGTACTGTCACGGGATTGTCTGCGCAGTGTGGCGACATGTTGCACGTGCCGCAGGGTAGGGCTGCGGATAATTTCGACGACCTCGGGTTCTTTTGACGTGCGCGGGAAATTTCCAACACAGGGTGCTGCAAGCAACGCTTACCTCTCCCAGACATTGCTACCGCCCTCGGCCGGGATCGAAGCCGCGATCTTGAGCTCAACAAGCCAGCACGTTACCAACTGAGCAACCGAGAACGGTTGTCTTCTGGAGGTACGGAAAATTTGATTGGCTCATGTGTGAGAAAGGAAAATCAGTGACGAAACCAAGATAACCTGACAATGAGCTTTTTTGTGGGGGTCCATCTTGAAACGCGTTTCGTGGTGTGTTATCGCTATCTCTGAATGACACCGCACATCTGACGGCCCCCCGCCCGGGAAGGAAACATTTCCGTGACATGATCCAGCGGGTGAAAGTATTTTACCGAAGGCGACATTAGTCTCTCACAATACAAATCTAGAGAGCATCGGGTGCATCGTACGAGGCTCGTTGTATTCATCTTTCCTTTATTGCGTGTTAGAGCTGCGAAGTAACTGTGGCTATGAGCAGCGTACAGACGTCGACAGATGTCTGTTGTATTCAGTAGCATAGTTATGCGTGGAAAATGCAAGAAGCTCCAAAACTAAATTACAGAGCAATCAGCGAGTTTAGATAAGTCTGAAGCGAAACAACAATAACGCGGTTTGATATTGCGACCCCTTCCTTCCATCGCAGCCTATACCTTTCAACTTGATCTCCAATGTTTATTGTAGATTTCCAACAACCGATTGCAAGGATCCGTGGTATGAAGACTGGCATGGGATTGAGTGTAGGGAAGTAGAAACTGGAACAGGATAGAATATCGCCGGTGGCGATTAGACACCCCAATGTCAAGAATAAAGGCGTTCTTGAGTAGGTTTGGAGAAAACGCAAAACAAGTGCTACACGCTCTAGAGCACATTATTTATTTCCAGAGTTCGAGGTAACTCGTCACTGTAACTAAGTTCCTTTTTTTGGTAATTTTTAACTTAACTCGGTACTTCTGCGCCGTGGTAACTTTCAGAGGAACTAGTTTCTTTTTCAGCGAGCTTTGCCAACGTAACTTCGGCTAAGCTGCAAGTTACTTTTTATTCGCTTTTCACTCACGTCCACTTATTTTCTTGCTTTCTCTCCGGTTCTTTCATGGTATTTTATGCCACAGAAAGTGATATTCAATCAATGACAATATTTTCTTCAGGAAGTAAGACCCGCTGCCATTGAAATGAAACTGAACCATTGTGCGCCCACAGGAAGTAAGATGCAAAGCGTTCGAATTGTTGGACATAAACGAAAACTATCTAAGCATGTTGCACTCCTTACTGGACTCAAGTCAAGGTCTAACTCGACTGCTCACGCGCGCTGCATCTGTGTGGTGCTATCTTGTGTCCGAACTAACTTGGAAGTAACTCGTTCTTTTTAGTAAGTAACTCCGTAACTGCGAGTTACATTTCAGACCGAAGTACTTCGTTATTAACTTAGTTGCATTTTTAACTCGTAACGAGTTCTTTTTGACGGCTAACTTCTCAATATATGTTTATTTCTCGATTAAGGTGAAGCAATGCTTAGATCAGGGTAATCAGGGGCCTCACACACGCGGGCCGCATGTGCATGGCTTGCAGTCAGCTATTGTATGGCCCGAGGGCTCTTGACCACTAAATAGAATAATGCTGCCCAGCCCCCTCTTCAATTATGAAAAATTCAGAATGAAACTAGGTGGTCAGGCACTGCTGTTACCATTGCTTGATGTAGTGCTGCTCCGGTCCACGCTTGGAAGCACATACACATACGAGCAGTTCTTGTGACTCACGAACCTGACTAAGTAGTTACAGCGACCTGGTCTGCACGTGCATTTTGATAAACCACACTGTAAGTGATATGGTAATTAAGATGTATTAGTGAAGACTTTGTTGTCGTTGCGCCACTAAACTCCCAATCATCATCAGCATCATCAGTGAAGAGAGGTACAGAGAATGGCATCATCCTAATTATTACACTAAGTTTCTGGGCTTGCAGCATCGCAACAGCCTCTCCGGATATTATCCGCGAAAAACCATACGGAGAACAGAGGCGCAGAGCAAAAAAAAAAAAAAAAAACGGGGGGGGGGGGAGGAAAGAGAGATGGAGCAGTTATGTATGGGGGTCAGTGTGTAAACATTTTTAATCATTTCTTTTCACGTTGAAAGTGTAAACGAAATCAACAGTAGGCAATTTTTTGATTTCAGTGAAAAAAATATATTTTAGAAATGACCTTCAGTGAAGACGAAAGCAGTTGTCCGGAGCTTCCTACGATCAACCAGTCCAGAGATGGAGAGGGAAGAGCAGCTTTGCAGCCTTACTAACACCGTTTCATTGACGTCACAACCCTCGTAGCTGGCACACGTGAAGTCTGGGCCCTCTAGTATACCTGTACGGAGTGCAAACGGTCGCACTTTAAGGGGACGCTGAAGAAAAATGCCGAAATCAGGAGATATGGCAAAAATTGCACATTCTTTAGCGCTCATTGCTCCTCGATGGCAGGTGAGATATCCGTAACTGAAGTATATTTTTAATGTGCAATCTTTCCTCTATCGTTTAATATATATATAACACAATTCTGCTCCGTTTCGTTGTGGAAAGAGATGAGAGTGACAGCAGAAAATTGCCGATGTTTGGTATGGCGTACGCCAGCCGCTGCAAAACTTATTCCAATAATTTTGCGGTCACTGAAAGACCAACGTATCCCATAAAGAAACTGCAAAAATGCAACTGCAAATAAAAGCAACTGCAAAAATATGTTGCACTATTTCAGCAGGGTTAACGCAGCGAATTTTTCTCTGTGCCCAGGTTTCGCCGTTGCGGCCTAGCACTCCGACTCCACTTTCGGGCGGCACGCCATCGCGCGTTTTCTCATTTCACAGGGCCTTCGGTCTCCCTCATCTAGCACTGATTCCTGCCGCTGGAACTTATTTGTGGACATGTGCATGACGGCATTCTTATTTACGTGCAACCCTATGCCGTTGCGAGACCAATAGATGGCGTCTGTCTATTATGCCGCAGCGACTGAGAATGGAGTATTCACCCGCGATATGTCGCTGAGTACAGCAATAACGAGTTTTGTCAATGCAGAACGTGTGCGTTTCTTTAAATTAAATCTGTAGTAGGAAGGGCTACCAAGTGGCTATTGCTAGATTGCTATTGCTATTGCCGTGCTATTGCTATTGCCGTCTTTATTACAGCCTCAAAAACAAGTAATAAAAAACTGTCCGGCTATATTGCATGGGTAGCATATGCATCCGCTGAGCCCTGACATTATTTGGTCAATTAGGCAGGATTCGGTCGATTAGAGGAAGGTTTCACCACGCCAGACCAAGCGAACCCTTGGCGTTAGAATGCGTCCCGCTTTCTTTATTATTAATATGTGTCAAACAACAACAACTTTATTTTCGGCCTTGGAGAGTGGGGCGTTTCATCGCAACAGGCGATACTCTACCCCAGTGCTTGGTGGAATGGGGGGAATAAAATAACGTGCCCCTTTACAATAACGATCGAAGTCCGATGGTGTCCAGAAATGTCAGAAGACCTTTGAGCGCAGAGCGTTGCTGGGCTGGATTGGGCCAGGGACCAAGCAATTTCGGTAGGGAGAAAGGGCGAGAGTCCAGCTGACGAAGAGACTCGGAGAGTGTGGTTCGGGAAGGTTCGTAGTGAGGGCAATGAAGAAGAATGTGCTCCAGATCCTCAAGAGCACCACAGTGGCAGCAGGTGGGAGAATCAATTTGTCTCAAGCGGTAACGCCACTGAGCTGTAAAGGCCACATCGAGGCGCATGCGGTGGATTAATGCAGCATCCTGACGAGATGTGTTTCGTGGCATGCGGAAAGCGAGCGTGGGATCAACTCTGTTCAACATAGAGGGGGGAAGAATGTCGGTTGTCCGTTGGCGGGAAGCCAGGGGTGTCACTAGACGTCGCAGAATTGAACGGCGGTCTCCTCTGAGCAGAACAATACGGGTCCGGTTCCGAGACGAGAGTGCTGCTTCTGCGGCGCTGTCGGCCTGCTCGTTCCCCACGACACCACAATGGGCTGGAACCCACTGGAGAACTAGCCTGTGGCCTGCGGCGTAGATAGTGTGGTAAGCCATTAACACGTCTGTGACTAGGGGTGCGGATGGGGCTCGTATGCCGGAAGTTTCAATTGCTTGAAGTGCAGATTTGGAGTCTGTAAAGACTGCCCATTCCCGTGGTGGAAAATCAGCGATGTGTTGTAGAAAGAAAAGGATGGCATAGAGTTCCGCAGCTGTGGAGGAGGTTGGATGTGAAAGGCGTCTTTCGTGCACGACGCCTTCGGATGGAATGACGAAGGCTGAGGCGGACTTGTTGTTTCGGGATGCGCCATCAGTATATGCTGCCGTAAACGTAGAAAACTTCTCGTCTACCAGAGCATGAAAATGGGCTCGGAGGACTTGAGGGGGGACCTGATCTCTTCTTTGCAGAAGGTTTGGGAGGCGTACAAAAGTGGGCGGTACCGGTAGAGACCAGGGGGCTTCCGGCGGTATAGTGTCCTTAGTTATGAAGCCAGTGAGAGTCTGGCGTGTCCTCTGCGCTACTCGATAGAAGTCGCTTCCAGGGCGGTATCGAATTTTCCTGAGTAGCGGGTGGCGGGGAATGTGAGCACGCAAACGGAGGTACTGCCGAGCCGTTTCCCGTTCACGGAGAACTTCAATCGGGAGCTCACCAGCTTCAGCCAGTACTTGTCGTGTTTCAGCCATTCTTGGAACTCCGAGGCATCGACGAAGGCTTCGAGCAAACAGGGACCGAAGCGTATTTAATGAAGTTGTTGATATCCTGTGCAGAATAGGAAGGCTGTAAAGCACAGTTGCCCTTACCAATGCCGCGTGAACCGCGAGCAGGGAACGCTGATCACAGCCCCATCCTGGTCCAGAAAGATGTTGGATTGCGGGGAGCCATCGCTGCACTTTAGTTTCAAGGTGTTTAATGTGCCGAGCCCAGCGCAAGTCCGAGTCGATTACCACGCCAAGGAAGCGGTGAAAGCGTACTGGTTCTAGCTTCTTTAAACCAAGCCAAAGTGGGAAATTGGCCATAGCTTTACGCGCGAAAGGGAGCTCGACACACTTTTCGGGTGAAAGGTCCATCCCGAGGTGCGTCAGGTACGTATGGATGTTGTTTAAAGCGAACTGCAGGCGGCGCTGGAGAGCCGGGCGTGATTTTCCTACTGTCCAAAGGGCGACGTCATCTGCATACACGGAGAACGACACTTTGCGAGGAATTACTGATTGTAGGCCGGCCATCACCACGTTAAAGAGTGTCGGGCTGAGAATGCTTCCTTGGGGGACTCCTTGGGGAACAGGATGCTGAGGGCTTTGGCCTGGGGACGTACGGACAGCGACAGTTCGGTCCGTAAGGAAGTCTTGGAGCCAGATGAAGAGCCGACCGGATACTCCAAACGAGCGCAAGGCATGCAGTACACAAACGTGCGAGACGGTATCATAGGCGCGCTTGATGTCAAGGAAGACCGATCGGACGATCCGTCGATGGGCTCGAGCATGTTGAACTGTAGAGACTAGGTCGAGAACTGGATCCATGGAGCTTCGGTGGCGACGAAATCCAGCCATTTCGTGAGGGAACGCACGTCGTTTTTCGAGCCACCAGTCGAGGCGATGCAAAACCATTCTCTCCATCAGTTTCCCCACACAGCTTGTCAGGCTCACCGGGCGAAAGGAGGATAGGGCATTTGGGGGCTTGCCTGGTTTCAGGATGGGAACAACCAAGGCCTCCTTCCATGTATGTGGTAAAGATCCTTGTTGCCAAGACGTATTATAGACATGAAGGAGAGCTTGGAGTGACCGCCCGTCAAGGTTTCGTAGGGCGGCGTAGGTGATTTTATCGGGCCCAGGGGACGAGCTGGCGTTCACAAGCTTCAACGCTGCCTTTAGCTCGATTAGTGTGAAGTCGCGGTCCATAACTTCCGGGGGACGGGGCCAGTCGTGGTGAAGTTCAGCCGTCAAACTGTGGACAAAACTGTGGTGTAGGGGCGTGGTCGAGGCAGCCGCCGGAGTCGTTAGTACCACACAGAAGTCCGTCGCAAGCGTGTTCTCGTCTACACGCTGAACGATAGCCAAGGCCGCGAGAGGATTCTTTTGAGGGGGCGCCTCCTTCAGAGATCGGATTGTCCGCCAGATCTTCGTGGCCGGATCGAACGGTGAAAGGTGGTGGCAAAACTAACGCCAACGCTTCCTGTCCTCGTTTTTAAGTTCTCGTGTTACTTTAGCTTTCATCCGGCGGTATTCCACAATGTCCGTAAGTTGCCCTGTCCGACGAGCCGTTCTTTCTGCTCGGCGACGTAATGCTCTAAGGTGATTAATAGCGGGGGAATGGCCGATATGGCCTGTTACCCTTTTAGACATGACCACCGCGTCCTGAATACCGCGGGTAATTGCTTGAGAGAGCGCCTCTGGGGACATACCGGTGTGCACAGATGTTCTGAGGCCCGCACGAAAACGTCTCCAGTTTGTGAAAGAAATCAGTCCAGCAGTTGCTGAGAGGGGCAGTCTGTCGTGCGAACTAAATAGAGGAAAATGATCGCTACCTCTAGTGTCGACGTCCGTAGCGCACGACAAGTGGCGAATTATGTCGGTTGAGGACCACGAGAGGTCCAATACATCAAGTGACATTGGGGATCGCATGTAAGTGGGCTCGCGGTTGTTCAGCAGGCACATGTTATTATTCTCCATTGCCTCTAACAACCTCCTTCCCCTACTGTCCGTCCTTCGGCTTCCCCAGGCCGAGTGATGTGCATTGAAGTCCCCTAGCACAAGCGCCGGGGCTTCCAGAGAACCAAGTAAGCGTTCCAGGTCACTCCACGGGACCTGTACCGCGGGACGGATATAGATACTGACGACCGTTAACAGCATGGGGCCAAGGCGGATCCTGCATGTGACGTAATCATAAGAGCGATGGCAAACTGAGCCGATGGGTGCAGCAACGAGGTCATTGCGAACGTATAGCGCTGCTCTACTCTCAGGGGAATGATGAGAGCGATAGATTGTGTATCCACTAACACGATGTGTACAATCCATGCCGTGTTCGCATATAGCTATGAAAGGGAACTTGTACTGTTGGAGATGTAATTTAAAATCTGGGAGCTTGTTACGCAGGCTTCGAGGATTCCACTGCATGGCCAGGGCGTTTTTATACAATTCCGTCATGCTGATGCGAAGATAATGCCTCCAGTGCCAGAAGCGCTTGAACCTCGGGCAGTTGCGACGCACCAGGAAAAGCAGAGACAATGGCCTTAAGGGCAGCGAGTACCGCTGAGAAGAGTCCCAGAGGAGGCATATATTGGGGGGCTGATGAGGGTGCTGGTTCCGTCACACTGGCGTAAGTGTTTGTAATCTGTCTTGATGGACGAGGAGGCGGTGCGCTTGTGATAGGCGTAGCCGCGACTGTGTTCAGCGACCCTCGTTTACCTGGTGCAGATCGAGGGGGTAGTGCAGGAAATTCTTGTGCATTTGTACGAGACGGGAGTGTGGCACTAGCATCCCTAGGAGCGTCAGACGGAAGTCGTAGGGTTCGGTCTTGGTGCCTCTTGGTGGCGGCGGTCTTGACAGGACATAAAGAAAATGATGCGGGATGGCTGGATTTGCAGTTAGCACACTTTGGCTCTCTTTTGTTGTTGCAGTCTGATCTCCGGTGAGGTCCGGCGCAGATGCCACACCGTGTAGAACCTCGGCAATTTTGTGCAATATGGCCAAATCGTTCGCAGTTATAACACTGTATGGGGCCTTCTATGTACTCTTGGACTGTGAAGGTCTGAAACCCAAGGGCAATTCGGGGAGGAAGACGGATTGTAGGTTCAAAAGTCAGGATAACGCTCCGTAACGGGGTGAACACATCACTGCCATCTTCTGCTAGGGAATGCCGAACCTGTCGCCGTGCTGATAAAACCCCTGCGTCTTTAAGATAGAGCACGAGGTCGTCGTTCGAATACTCCCTTGGAACATCATATATCTTGCCCATATTTCTGGCGTACGATTGGGGTATGGATGGTATCACCGGAATGCCAGCTAAGCACTTAGCAGACAAAAGGTTGCGGGCGGCTGCTTCGGACCGTACGGAGACGAAGAGAGAACCATCTCGGTGGAAACGGTGGTGCACGGTAATATGTGTCAGAAGTAGATGTCACGATAACTTTCATCGCAGAAAGGCATAGCACCTATGCAACGTAGGTGGACAGTTTTTTGTTACTTCTTTTTGCGGCTGTAATAAAGACGGCACCTCCAGTGGTGAGGCACTGGTAGCGCTTCCCAATACAGAATTTAATGTAAAAATCACACTTTGTGCAGTATTGACAAAACTGTTGCAAAAGTTGTTGTTATAGTGAACTACATATCGCAGCCAGTACCCCACTCTCAGTTACTGAGGCAGAATAGACACCATCTGTTGGCCTCGCAACGGCGTATAAAAAGGTTGCATGTATGTAAGAATGCCGACGTGGACATGTCCACAAATGAGTGCCGGCGGCGGGAATCAGTGCTACATGAGGGAGACTGAAGGCCCTGTGAAATGGGAAACGCGTGATGGCATGGCACTCGAAAGTGGAGTAGGAATGTAAGGCCGCAACGGCGGATGCGGAGCTGCTCAGACTACTTGGCGCTCTGCGGCATATCACTGAGTCTGTGCCTGATGCGTGGGTCGTCCTCACAGACATCAAGGCGTCTTTGGCACTCCTGTCAGCATACCACCCGAGCGTCGTGAATGATCTGCGTACCATGGTACTTCAGGAGTACGCCCACCTCTCCTCGGTCGGCCACCTGCCTTCAGTGGGTACGCGGGCATGCAGGGCTACACGGAAACACCTGTGCCGACGCGGCTGCGAGGTGCGGCCACGCCGGTGCCCCTACTGCCGCTCCTGGTGTCTGCGTGTCGCCTGATAATACGGCGTCTCTGCGGCAACGGCACCCGCCAGTTTCTTGTAGACGCTATCCGACCTCATGCATTCCTGCAGTCCGTCGACCCCTCACTGGGGTTTGTCATCGGCTGCCACTGTATCCGCGAGGAGGAGTCCCTTCAACATGGTCTTCGGCTGAACGTTGCCTCACCCGTTCACTCCTGTTCAAAATGGGCCGTGTCCCATCTCCCACTTGCCCCAGCTGCGCCGTAGAAGACGATATCTCCTATCAGCTCCTCCACTGTCAGCGTTACCACCATTATGGGGCCGTGCTCTGCCAACAGCTCTCAGAGCTTCGGTGCACGGACGGATGGACAGGCGTTTCTCTCGCAACACTCCTTGGCCCCGTGCAGCGAGCTAGTCAGTGGAGTGTCACCAAAGTGGTGCTCCGCTTTGTCCGTAATACGGGCCTCCTGGGCTTTCACTGAGCCGGGTTTCTTTTTTGGCTTTTCTTTTCTTATTTATGTACTTGATTTCGTTATCTCTTTTTCTCTCTTATTTATGTTTTTTAAGGAATAGCAAGCCGGCGTGCTGCATGGCTGACCTTTCCCCTTTCTTTTTCTCGTTTTTTCTGTCATTAAATCCCCCCCTCCAGTCTATCAGTAACCACCATACATTTTGTAACAGTGCCTTGTCATTGGTAGTTTGCTGGGACCCCTCCTGTTTAATATCTATATTATATAATGACGTCGTTAATCTCTACTCCCGGTCTAAGTTTGTGCTTTATGCTGACGACACCAGCACGTTTCTCTCTGGAACGGATATTAACGAATTAATTGCAAGAGCGAATTCGTTGCTGCACAATTTGTTGACATGGTCTGAAGCGAACAGTCTGAAACTAAACCCCACCAAAACAAAAGCAATTGTTTTCAGACCAAGAAATAAGAAGATTAATGTACAGATTTGCCTCTACTTAAATGGGAGAATGGTTGACATAGTTGATACGGTCAAGGTTCTGGGTGTGCACTTTTCAGCCACATTGTCTTGGGATGCCATACAGTACATACAGTACGTTCGTTCCAGGGTTTGCTCCATTTTGGGAATACTTTTATTTATTTATGGTAGTACCTCAAGGCGCCCCATGGGGGCATTACATGAGGGGGTAAGCGAAGATAAAAGTTAACACAAGTAGAATTTAATGAACACGGAAATACTAAATACACAGGAAATTGGCTAGTTCTCGCTTGAATACAATGAAATCGTTAATTATGACAATGTTCTGAGGAAGACAGTTCCACTCGTTGGATGTGTACGGAAAAAATGAACGAGAAAATTGGTCAGTGTTGCATAGAAAACGTTCAACTTTAAGAATGTGGTCATGTCTCGGCGATGTATAGGAAGCAGCTGTGATGAAATTCGGTCGTAAAAAGGTGTTGTGAAAAAACTTCTGAAAAAGACATAGTCGTAGAAACTTCCGGCGTAACACAAGGTCAGGAAGGTCTAGAGATAGCTTGATTGATGAAATGCTAGAAGGATAGCAATAGACAGTAGATATGAACCGTGCGGCACGGTTTTGGAAAGATTCTAGTAAGTTATTTAGTGTAAGTAAATGCGGATCCCAGATACAGGAAGCGTGCCCTAATTTAGGACGAATAAGGGTAGTGTATGCTAGTCTTTTAACAGATGGTGGCGCATGCTTTAAATTACGGCGTAGGAATCCAAGTTTACGGTTAGCTTCGTTGATAATTGCATTAACGTGAGTCGTCCAAATAAGATTCGAAACTAGATGAATCCCTAGGTATTTATATGAGTCAGATTTAGAAATAGGACAATTATTTAAGGTGTAATGAGCGTTAGAAGGTAGTCTAGAACTCGTGAAAGAAACGTGCGAGCATGTAGACGTATTAAGGGAAAGGTTCCAGTTAGAACACCACGCGGAAATGAGATCAAGGTCATGTTGAAGTGCTAGCTGATCAGTAACGGAAGATGTGCTGTGGTAGAGAACACAATCATCTGCGAAGAGGCGAATATTTGAAGAGAGGGAATTAGGAAGATCGTTAATAAAGATTAGGAAGAGAAGTGGTCCAAGTACTGAACCCTGGGGTACGCCGGATAACACAGGTAATGGAGAAGAGAGAGCATCATTTACCAGCGTTATTTGGTAACGGTCGTGGAGGTAATTTTTGAACCAGCTTAAAACAAGGGGATGTAAGTTAAGTGGCGATAACTTATAATGAAGGCCTGGGTGTATGACAGGTATCGAATGCTTTGGAGAAATCTAAAAATATGGCGGCCGTGCGAATGTTACTGTCTAAGTTAAACTGAATGTCATGTATGAAGCAAGCTAATTGGGTGTCACATGAGTAGCCCTTTCGAAAGCCGTGTTGGTTACAGTGAAAAAAATATTTGACACAAGGTGAGTGGAGGCACGCCAGAAGATTATATGTTCAAGGATTTTGCATGGGACACTAGTTAAAGCTATCGGACGATTATTCAGAGGATCCAGCTTATCGCCTTTTTTAAAGAGAGGAACTATCTTTGACAAACGCCAGTCTCTAGGACAAATACCGGAGGCAAGAGATTGAGAAAAAATTAGAGATAAGTATTGTGATGAGATTGCCTTTGTGTTCTTTAACATTTCACATTGATGCAATCAAGGCCACAGGCGGATGACAGCTTCATATTTTCAATGACATTCTCAATACCATTAGGTGTGATATTAATTGGACACATAGGAGGAAATTGGTACGGCCGCGACAATGATGGTTGAAAACGTGAATCATCAACAAAAACACTAGCGAATGCACTAATAAAAATGTTACAGGAAACCAAATCGGGAACAACTGAACCATCAACATCTTTCAGAGAAATCGCCTGGTTTGATTTGGGGTTAATAACACGCCAAAATTTCTTTCGATTAATTGTAAGCATGTTAGGAATATCTTTTGCGTAGAAGCTACGTTTCGCATTCTGTGCTGTCTCTCTGAGTATCTTGGCACAGTTGCGGTAAAGAGCAAATACTGACTCAGAGCCGCTCCTTTTCGCCTGTCTGGAGAGCCGCTTTTTCTTGTTACTCAGTTTTTTTACGTTCCGACGTATACCAGGGCTGCGTACGAGTATCCCTTACTGTACAAGAGGGGACGAAATCGTCTATAAGCTGAAGAATTTTATTTTAGAAAACTTCCCAGTTATGATGAATGGAATAGCAGCTGAAAGATGCTGAGAAAGATGGGAAAAACAATGCAAGCTCCTCGTTGATTTTATCAAAGTTGGCCATGTCATACAGCTTAATGGTTTTGCTTTTACACTTTGTACGCTTAGAAGAAAGGCAAAGAGGAGCAATGACAACCCTATGATCGCTCAGAGATATCGGATACAGAAGATCACCAAAAACCGCGGGGTCTGTTGTGAGGACCAGATCGATAATATTAGATGTGGATGAGGTTATTCGTGTCGGTTCGGAAACCAGCTGTGTGAGGCCAAACTTTAGACATTCCTCCCTTGTGCCACCACAGGGGATAGCCCAATCTATTCCGGGGTAATTAAAATCACCCAAGATGATCATATAATGTTGCGGAAAGCACACGGAAAGTGATGCAAGCACCTCAGAAAAAAAGAGTTACAAAACTAGAAACACCAGGTGGCCGATACAACACTCCTATCAATATATCACTTAGCCCTAGCTTGGTGGATAATACCAACAAGTACGCCACCACCCCGACGTTTAGTACGATCACAACGATAAATAACAAAATCGTTACAAGATGGCAAGATTTCAGAGTCATCAATATCAGTGGTCAGCCAAGTTTCAGTTAATAATAATAACACTGCATCGATGCAAATATTTTCTCTCACGTCAGGCACTAAAATCAATATGCTACGCGCACATCAACTCGCATCTTAGCTACTGTCTGTTAGTTTGGGGAATAACTTCCAGGCATTCACTTTCCAAACTACTGGTTCTCCAGAAGAAATTTTTACGTATTCTAGAAGATGTAAGCTACAACTAACGACAGAGGGGCTATTCGAGAAGTATCGCATACCCAGAATTCACAACCTTTATTGCTATAGGCTCATCCTGGCATACCGAAGGACAGTTAAGGAAAACGTAAGTGGCTTTCTCGACGTGGCGAGCTTTGAAATTACTAATCATGTTTACCCTTACCACCACCCTTTAACATATAGAGTTCCACAGTGCCGGACGTCGTATGGGTTCCACAGGTTGCAATATAATTTAGTTAGATTACTCAATGATAGTACATGCGATCTGCTGTCTTTACACAGAAATGATTTGCTAATATATTTTTGAAATTTAGAATAATCACTACTGTATACAAACGTTACATTGCTGTAGCAGGAGTAAGGTTCGAAGCTGATATTTGTTTCATTCACTATTTATTATTATTGATGGTTGAGTGACATTTCTGTACTTGTTTACCATTGTGCATAGTGTTGCATACATTGTGATTATTTAATCTGTGCTGCTGTAGGGGGTAGAGGCCTTGGCAAGTCTCCTGTGACTTTTTAGCCTCTGCTCCTAATCACTTGTGTGATGAAATAAATAAAATAACAAATAATAATTGTGCAATTTAGTGAGCGGTGGCGCGTAGCTTGGGAGGCCCAGTTCGATCAGCGGGAGTGACGTCAGGATATCAGTGTGACGTAGCGAGCAGTCAGACCTCACATTTCACACGGCGTTCCTTCAGGTGTACTCACTCACGGCGGACTGCGAACGTCACGAAAATGTCGCCGTCCTCTCTTCTTCGGTAGCAGGCTCTCTAAACGAGGTTATGGTCTTTCGAGGGGAGGTCGTAGACAAGCCACCAACGGGCATTAGTTGTTGTTTTTTTCTCTCTATATCTCTTTGTTTTTATCCTGCAAGGAGGCAACTTTCAGTACGACGCGCACAAAAGCGAAATTTTTAAGGAGCGAGGTTTCACTGCTCCTTTCGATGAACACTCTGGACTCGAGTGGCACTGCTGCATTACCAAACTGACTTCAAACAGTAGGTAAAAAAAACTGGGGGAGGAACTGGCAAACAACTTTGGCTCTAACGGCAACAACAACAAAATGCGTATAAGCATAACGATGTTTATCTTCGAAGCAACAGACGATACAACGGACAAACAAACTGGTCAAGCAGCGAAAAGAAGAACTAACGATCCATTTCAATAATGAACAGGGAAACAAGCATCATCATCAAGCAAGAAGGAGATGCAACAAAGAAGCAACACAAAACAACGAATTACACAGCCGGGTGTAGGTATATCGTGGTCTTTGGTGTTATCATGGTTAGCCATTTCCCCGTGGTGTGGACGTACGTAGATATGATTGGCACTGACTGCGAGGGCTTCTTATTCACATCAATCATCTAAATACAAAAATCCAGAGGCATTGTAGGGAGCAAATCCCACCACACCACAATTTCCTGTTGTATCCTCTTTTTGTGTCCGGAACTTGCGATTTCGCAGTTGTCCAAATATCCGAAGTAGCCGGCGTCAAAGAGTAGTAATGAATGACCACGACTATCCGAAACACTACAAGGCTTCTGGATTAATTAATTAATTACAGCTAATTGGGACCCCCACATTAATCAGCACCCTCAAGGGAGTCACCACGCTAATTGGGGAGCATCTAACTCCTGTCCAGACCACCCTGCTGTTCCCGGATAATCGTGGTCATAAAAAGCAAAAAAATAGATAGAGATAGAGTGGAGAGAATGAGTTTAGTTGAAGATCAACGACGCCATCTTGAAGAAAGCGGTACGGAACGGCTGCTGACCATCGCCGGGCGACGGAGCACAGAGGCAGGTTGCAAAGCATCGCAGCTATGACCACAAGTTCCGGACATCCTCTGACGTCATTGTGGCATGTCTGGGCAAGTTAGGACAGCTCTGGACATGCAAGGAGAAAAACATTATAATACAGGGGCTGGGAAAGCAAGAGTAAGTATGCTAACCATCAATAGCTAACCATCAATAGCTAACAACAAAAGGAATCAGGCACAGAAGCAAAGCAGCCCACCACAACAGCAGTCACGGGAAGCGCAGAACGATGCGACTGCTCCATCCAACAGCCAGGCAGAGAACAGACTCGCAATGGTTTTTTCTCCTATATAAAGTCCTGCAGCTGCACCCCCTAGCGGTTACATTCTCAACTAATCTGACGACAAAATTGTTAAGAATCACGCCAGCGCTACTCTCGTTCCCAAGGCAGAAGAATATAGAAAATGGTGGGGATGCCCAGACAACAGCAACCAGCGCCCGACATGCACGGGCATGAAAATCATAAAAAAGGGAGACAGAGCTATCACGTGTGAAAGAATTAGTTACACAACCAATCAGCTCACCACAACAGGAGCGCATAACGATACCTCCATTCCATCTGACAGCCAGGCACAGAACTGACTCATAATGCTTTTTTCTCCTCTTAAAGTCACGCATCTGCACCTCCTAGTGGTTACTTTCTGAACTAATTTAATCGCAAAATTATTAAGAATCGTTCTGACATTCTTCCCATTCAGGGCAGCACTAGCGTCATCGTCAAGACAAGAACGTTCGTTGTCAAAAAAGGAAAAATACAAAGCATCAACACAAGAGAGCACAAGGAGCGCTATTACACGAGGACAAATCACACGACTGCTGGGCAACAGAAGAAAGCAAACACAGAGAAACACTTGAACAGAGTGAAAAGATACTCACCATCATCGGACACGTACTCTACATTCCCTCATTGTAAATCCGCTCGTCACAAAATCCACCTGCATCTCGAACACCATTCACCAGTGACGAACCACACATCCGCACCCCATCAGAGGCAGACGGAACCCAACCGAAGCTACGCCCTTACACTAACGGCCAATGCAATTGCTAGGAGCAGAATCAACGTGTCCAGTGTCCAAGAGAGAATGAACCTTTGCGCCCCCTGCAGGCTTTGCTCGTGACGTCATCCTATTGTCTCAGGGCTACATTGTTTAAAAGCGATAAAACCCCAGTGCAGGGGACACAAAGCGACGACACAGACGAAGCACTGACTGACAAACACCAAACAGCCCGGTTTTTATCGCTTTTTAACCTACATTGTTTTTTTCGGCTAATGCTCCTCTGGACAAGGTCCACCTGAAACAATAGAGTCACGGTATGATGTCATCATGCACCTGCGCGACTGAAGGACGCGTGCGCTCTAGACAGGGGACCTGTTATTTATTGAATCACCATCCCAAGATTATTTCCTTTATTGCACCATAACGATTGCATAGGAAACTTTTTCAGAAAAACACAATGCATGAAAGCTGATTGTAGGGATTAAGCATTTAATTCCCAGTCTTACTAAATGAGACTTGCAAAAGAACAAAATATCCTGACACGTAACTCCATCAATGGCTACATACAACGCCATAAGTAAAAACTTGCAGCCAAAGAGAGGAAGGGACACAATGGTAGAAACACACAACAGCGGGAACTGCACACTCTCAACTAAAGGATTTATTAACAGTACGTCAGTTAAAAAGGCGCAAGAAAGTATGACACAGATAGTGATAAAGGTAAGGGTAACGTGCTCCAACAAAGCTACTCTCCTGCACGATAGTCGATCTCGACTGGCAAGAGGGACAAAGAAGTCTGGCTAACACACTTATCACCCAGAGAGGAGATTAGGGAGGCCTCCACAATCTCTCGAACATTCTTTTCTTTGAAGCGAGCACAAATGGTTGTAGCTTCGAACAGCGGTTTACGTTTGCACGTGCGACATTGCACCGCAAGGTGCCCGGAAGGGGTGGAGGCATCGACCTTGCATCTGTGTTCTAGAAGCCCAGTATTAACACAACGTCCACTTTGACCAACGTATGTTCTTCCGCATGTGAGGGGGATTTTGTATACAACATGCTGCATACATGGAACCAAGTTGATTTTACAACCAGCCTTAGAGGGGTTATTGATTTTTTCGCACAAAGACCTAAGCTTAACAGGTGCAGAAAGGACGACCGGAACGCAATACCTACTTGCTACATGTTTAAGGTTATGCGATATGGTATGCAGGTACAGGATATTCACAGGTCTTCCATTAGGTCGCTCCCTGCTATGCTTTTCAGTCCCTTTAGCTTTCCGTAGCAGGCTCTCGGCTATGCTGGACAGCAAACACACAGGGTAGCCTTCTTCTACCAACTGCTGTGTCTGGGCACAAAAGCTCTCCTGCATCTTGTGTTCGCATGACCTTCTTAAAGCGTCCCACAGCTTGGCAGAAGCAATCCCACGTTTTACAATTTTTGAACGCGAAGAGCAGAAGGGCAAAACGCCCTTTACAGACCTGGGATTGTACTACGAACAAACATGGGAAGTGCCCCGTTCAAGTCTCAAGTCGAGAAATTGCAACATGTCTTCCTGCGGAAGTTCGTATGTAAATCGGGGACCTTGCGCATTTTTGCGAAACAATTGAAGAAAAAACTGTTCACAGGGAACTACGGATGAGCCTTCAACTTTTCTATAGCATAGAAGAAAATCGTCTACATATCTGAAAATGTAGAAAGTATAAGCGCCGACAAGAGCGTCATAAATACTCGTATCACATGGCGAAAGGTAAATGGCGAGAGGTAAATGTCACGGACGATCCTATAGGGGCGCCACCTTTTTGCACAAAGAAGCTATCACTTTCACTGATTATAGTGGACGAGAGATAAACATTAAGGAGTTCCATGAAGGTAGTCATGCTCAACCCAGTGCCATTCTGGAAGGGGGTGGGGTTGCTCCTTTCAATTAGAGACTGAACTTCTCGCAACAGGCAATCCTGGGGAACCGTGTAGAACAGTTCCTCCACATCAATTGTGACGAACTCGAAATTGGTAAAGTCAATGTCCTGCACGCACTGGATAACCTGTGTAGAGCTCTGGACGAGGAAAGGGTCCGAAAGGGGCAGACGTTTAAGGTTGTTCAGTAGGAAGGTAGATACGTTTTTTTGCCACGTGTTCCTTTCGGACACAATAGCACGGAACGGTACGTCAACTTTGTGTGTTTTGGCCGCGTAGAATACGTCTAAGGACATCGCAGGGCTTGCTTTGATTGCCTTCTTCAGCTGGTGGAGTTTATTTTCTTCGCAAATATTGATGATTTTTTGTTTTGCAGCAGTGCAATCTTTCGATTGGGCAGGTCGAAAATTCTTGACAAGTGCTTGCAAGCTCTTAGCCTTGTACATTGTTTCAGGTATGATAACAAAGCTACCTTCTTTATCAGAAGTAACTAGCTTGTTATTTGCAGCACTGAAGAAGGTAGTCACTTCTCTAAGGGCATTAGCAGCAGACCTCTTGAGGGTAATGCCCTTAATTGGATGGACAGCATTATCTGTGCAGAATTCAACCTGCTCCATCGGGGCGGCGTTGGCAATATCTCGCATCATGCCCAAGATTTGGGGCTTTTGCAAGCTCGGCGCTAAGCTAAACTTGGGGCCAAGTTACAACGTACTGTTCACATTTGCAGGGATGTCATCCGTGCTGAGGTTGACCAGCTGTTTCTGCCTGTTCACACTCTTGACACTCCTCACCTGTGTTTTGACGTCTTTCCGAAGCAGCTTCAGCGTGTTTGACCAGATCGCTTCGGTGAACACCTTGCCAATGCGAGTGTAGCCGTCGAACCTTGAGGCGGAGATTTCTGGTGGTTCTCCCTTCTTGTAACAGTAGGCGCGAAGACAGTCCAGTTGGAATCTGTGGGTCTTCCAGCATTCACCACGGATGATCTTGGATATCCGGACGGCGTGTCTGGGCGAGAGGGGTATGAAGCCGAAGGCGACCCGAAGGTAGGGCGGGGAGCAGTGATGATCCAAATAAAACGAAATAGAACGAGCTTGGCAAACGGCAATAGCTGCATAAAACAAGCAGCAAGAAATACGTGTGAGAAGAAATAGTGTAGTCTTGATGAAGTTAAGGCCTGCGACCTTACCAATTTCGAGTTCTTCTCAATTGATGTGGAGGAACTGTTCTACTCGCTTCCCCAGGATTGCCTGTTGCGAGAAGTTCAGTCTCTATTTGAAAGGAGCAACCCCACCCGCTTCCAGAATGGCACTGGGTTGAGCGTGACTACCTTCATGGAACTCCTTATCTCTCGTCCACTATAATCAGTGAAAGTGATAGCTTCTTTGTGCAAAAAGGTGCCACCCCTATAGGGGGGAATATATATTTATTGAATGGAAAGGTCTGCCAGACTAAGGTAGGCATGCTATTCCATTAAAAAAATCAAAAGAAAACGAAGAATAAATAGAAAGGAAAGGACGAATAGGAAAAGGTGAGTCTCCGTAAAAAGGAGGAAAAACAAAAACGAAAAGAAAGAAGGGAAAAGGAAAAAAAATAGCAACGAAGAAAGAAGAAAGAGAGAAAAAAAAAGAAAGAAAACGAAGGTGAGGCTCCTGGAGCGCGCAGCTCAGAGCTTAGACGCCAGGCCAGTGCACTTCAGAAAGTGCAGTAAAGCAGTTGTGACGGCCCACTGTTGGTGCTGAGGCACAGGGCCAAGAAGTGCGGCCAGCGTGAGCTGGTTGTGCCCGAAACGTTCGAGGCAGCGGAAAAGGGTAGCCCGATGGTTGGTGTACTTGGGGCAGGTCAGTAGGAGGTGCGATGTGTCCGCAACCACTTCGCAAGCATCGCAGAGGGCCGAGATCTGCCTCCCCATCATACGCTGGACCGGTGGCGTGTATGCCAAGTTGAGGCGCAGTCGGTGGAGGAGTGTCTCTTGTGGTCTTTGGAGACGTCGTGGTGGGGAGAACTCCACCGCCGGGTCGATGGAGCGAAGGAAGTCGTTGAAACGGGCGGATTCTCGAATGAATCTCTGCGCCTCTTGGGCGGCCCGAAGCCGAAGCTTGGAAGCCGAAGGGGTGAGCGGTATGCGCGCCGCGGCGTCGGGTTGTTCGTGTGCGCGCCTGGCCGCAGCATCTGCTCGATCGTTCCCGCCGAGGCCAATGTGGCTGGGTATCCACTGCAGACATATATTGTGCCCGGAAGCAAGGGCGGTGTTGGCTAGGGACATTGCCATTGTGTGTAGGTCGTCCGTTGTTTTGGTGCAGTATGAGTCGAGTGTCTCCAGTGCCGCCTTGCTGTCCGACAGGATCGTCCAGGTTCCTGGGGGCGATGTCGTGATGTGCCTGAGGGCCGCGTGGACTGCGAAGAGCTCGGCTTCGGTGGAGGAGGTGGTATGGGAGAGCCTGAAAGCTTGCTCGATGTTACCTTGAGGAACGTAGATGGCTGCAGTGGCCCCATCAAGTGTTACGGATCCGTCTGTATAGATCGCTTGACGCTGTTGATGATGCGTCGATAGGTATTCGAGGACGAGCTGACGCGCAACGGCTAACGGCGTCTCCCTCTTTCGGCCTAGGTCAGGGACGCTGGTCAATACCTGGGGCTTGGCAAGGGCCCATAGAGGAGGGGCGTAGGATACACCTGAGGAGCGATCCGGGAGGATAGCCTTAAGACGGCGGACGGCGCCGCCAAAGGCCGATGCGGGGCGGGCATCCTTAATGGACAGCAGGTAGTGGCAAGGGTGCTGCGTGATGAAGCGCGCAAAGATGCGGAGCGTCTCTCGGTCCCGTAGAATATGCACGGGCGTCTCTTGCGCCTCCGCAAGTACGGTGTAGGTTTCAGCCGTGAGTGGCTGTCCAAGGCATACCCGGAGGCCGCGCGCTTGGGCATTGAGGAGGTCTCGCTCACCCGTCCTACTGATCCCGTGGAGCGCTGGGAGGTGGTACCGTAGCAGCCCCAGCACAAGTGCGTTATGGACGTGTCGGAGGTCACTGCACGAGGGACCCCACGACGCTCCAGAGATGCGCCGTAGCACGTTCACGAATTTCTTCGTCTTGGTAGAGAGGGCCTTGATGTGCTGGAACCATGCACCCCTATAGGACCGTCCGTTTCACCCTTACTATGCGACATTTACCTTTCGCCATGTGATACGAGAATTTATGACGCTCTTGTCGGCGCTTGTACTTTCTACATTTCCAGATATGTAGACGATTTTCTTCTATGCTATAGAAAAGTTGAAGGCTCATTCGTAGGTCTCTCTGAACAGTTTTTTCTTCAATTGTTTCGCAAAAATGCACAAGGTCTCCGAATTACATACGAACTTCCGCAGGAAGACATGTTGCAATTTCTCGACTTGAGACTTGAACGGGGCACTTCCCAAGTTTGTTGGTCCTAAAACCCGAGGTCTGTAAAGGGCGTTTTGCCCTTCTGCACTTCGCATTCAAAAATTGTAAAACGTGGGATTGCTTCTGTCAAGCTGTGGGACGCTTTAAGAAGGTCATGCGAACACAAGATGCAGTAGAGCTTTTGTGCCCAGATACAGCAGTTGGTAGAAGGAGGCTACCCTGTGTGTTTGCTGTCCAGCATAGCCGAGAGCCTGCTACAGAAAGCTAAAGACCAAAAAGCATAGCAGGGAGCGACCAAATGAAAGACCTGTGAATATCCCGTACCTGCATACCATATCCTTATATACCATACCATACCATATCGCATAACCTTAAACATGTTCCAAGTAGGTATTGCGTTCCGGTCGTCCTTTCTGCACCTGTTAAGCTTAGGTCTTTGTGCAAAAAAACCAATAACCCCTCTAAGGCTGGTTGTAAAAGCAAACATAGAAAGAACTTGGTCCCATGTATGCAGCATGTTGTATACAAAGTTCCCCTCACATGCGGAAGAACATACGTTGGTCAAAGTGGACGTTGTGTTAATACTCGGCTTCTAGAACACAGATGCAAGGTCGATGCATCCACCCCTTCCGGGCACCTTGCGGTGCACTGTCGCACGTGCAAATGTAAACCGCTGTTCAAAGCTACAACCATTTGTGCTCGCTTCAAAGAAAAGAATGTTCGAGAGATTGTGGAGGCCTCCCTGACATCCTCTTTGGGTGATAAGTGTGTTAGCCAGACTTCTTTGTCCCTCTTGCCAGTCGAGATCGAGTATCTTGCAGGAGAGTAGCTTTGTTGGAGCACGTTACCCTTACCTTTATCACTATCTGTGTCATACTTTCTTGCGCCTTTTAACTGACGTACTGTTAATAAATCCTTTAGTTGAGAGTCTGCAGTTCCCGCTGTGTGTTTCTACCGTTGTGTCCCGTCCTTTTTGGCTGCAAGTTTTTACTCATGGTTATGTACCACCTACCCCAAATTTCTACCTTGGTGAACTTCATTTCCAGTGCAAATGGGGACACACATTCTTCTCCTTTACTTCATCGAGACAACACTACACGTATTTCTTGCTGCTTGTTTTATGCAGCTATTGCCGTTTGCCAAGCTCGTTCTATTTCGTTTTATTTGGATCATCACTGCTCCCCGCTCTACCTTCGGCTCGCCTTCGGCTTCATACCCCTCTCGCCCAGACACGCCGTCCGGATATCCAAGATCATTTACTGGAAGTAAGGGGCCCCATTTACTTGAAGTAAGGGGATAGAAAAGCCTGTATAATCTCCTTTAATTTTCTGAAGTCTATCCCAAATGACCTTTGATGGAGTGTTCTGTGTTAAGGAGGAGATAAAACTGCACCACGAAGAGCGCTTTGCCTGCTTTCTCGTCCATTTGGCTTTCGCACGTGCTCTTTTAAATGCAAGGAGGTTCTCTGGAGTGGGGTATCTGCGGAAGATACCCCAAGCTCTGTTCTGTTCTTTGCGTGTTTTCCCACAATCGTTTGTCCACCAAGGTTTGGGACGCTTGGGGAGACGACCAGATGTTTGTGGTACGGATTTCAAAGCAGCATTTATTATTGTATTCGTGATAACATTATTCGCTTCTTCAATGCTAGTGTCCTCAAAAGATAATGACACCCCAGTAAACCAGATATATCTCGGAAACGTCCACACGATATCCCACTTGGGATTTTGGGATATCCCAGGGACTAGGCTGAATAGCCCATTGACGTCTCTGGGACAGACAGAGGACCCGTATTTCTTCCACAGTTGCTGATCCAGGGAAGGTTCCAGGAATGTCTCTCAGGGACATTTCGGACATATAGAGGACATATACAGGACGTATTATTATTATTCTATTTTGTTGCTTTTTTGCAATTTTTACTTATTCTATGGGGAATACTACTCTGCAACAGAGAACATCATATCAACGAACTCGTTTATTGGATGCACACCAAGTACAAAGATGTTTTGTGCACAAATATATACATAAATAGACTGGTAATTAACGATAGGGTGATACAGGTAAGAGGCGATGCTGTTGGCACATTCGGTAAATAAAACATCAGAATCCTGAGAGGAGTATTGTCATCTGACTAGTATTGCTGTATCGACAGCTTAAGTGCTTAACCAAGTACACTGATGTTACATACACCGTAAAGATGCTCTTTCTATTGTACAAAATATTATATTAAAACACATACTGATAATTAACAATATAGGGTGCCACTGATAAGACGCGATGATGCTAGCGCATTCGATAAATAAAACACCAAAATCCTGAGATTAGTATTCTCGTATGACTAGTACTGCTGTCATAACATCTCTAAGTGCACTTAATGTTTTCTGTGTGAATAGTGACACACATGCACGTAGAGCAAATTACGTAGCTGGCATGACTGATAATGTAACGTAATATGTTTCGACACTTCACATGAATTCCCCAGAATCCAGTTGTTGGGTATGGCGGACAAGAGAAATTCGAAAAGATGAAGCATAACTGTAATGGAAAAAACAAGCTGTCTGACGGTGTCCATCCTTCATCAGGTGAACAATTCTTCAAACAGTTGGTATATATATGTATCATTCCTATCATGAACATATGAGAGATCAAATTAATTCGCAATGCAAGTGAGGCACACTCAACATCAGGATTAAATAACAGAGTTCCAGCAACGAAGTTCCTTCTTATTTCATTCTGATGTGTCGCCTCCCTTGCATCACGAATTTGTTCCTTCCCTCTTATGTTTATATTAAGAATGATATACATGCCAACTGTTTCCAAAATTGCTCACCTGATCAGTGACAGACTCTGTCCGAAAGCTTGTTTCCCCATTAAAGTTTTGCTTCATCCTTTAGAATTTTTCGTGTTTGCCTCTTTCAGAAAAATATAACAAAAGCTAACTTAAAGACACTAGCTACAAATCTACATTGACTAGATATCAGATATTAAGTTTAAAACAAGAATCAAAGGTACAAGGTTGAAAGGCTCAATTAGCCATGTGGTTTTACACATGTGGCTCTTGCACGGGAGAGTGCTGTGCTGTCTTTTACATGACAGGTACACGGTAGTTATATCACAGTAGTCACAAAAGTTCCAATCCACCCCATAACTGTGCGGAAGGTTGCACTGATGAAAGAAGGCGTTCCACTACTCGTTGCCCTTTGACCTCATGGCGTGATGTGGACTTTCTCTGGCCATGTAAGCTGTGGGTCCTGTGAAGAGGCATGCTAATATGCAAAGGTTTCCTGGAGAAACAACACAATTACCTACATCAGCCGCTGCTCTTCTGCCTCAGTCTCCTGTCCTTTGCATGTCGTAGCCACCCTTTAATTTCTGACTCAACTTCAAAATTTGTTGCATTGGCCAAAGTCTTGTTAGCATGAACAGCACCTGCACAGTCAAATTGCGCTTAATGATTTAAATTATCAAAAAGCACCTTGTTGCATGTCATGACTATGTGCTCTGTGTTTTAACATGTGCATGCTGAGAACATGTGCAAGCATATCAGAACTGAGCATAAAACTACACCTAGTTTATAAAAGCAACTAACTTTTGAAATATTACTGTTATTGAGGATCGCCTACTGTGCGGATAACACTGCTACATGCATCTGAAATGAATGGTTATCTGCAAAGCAAGCCTGATTATGCCCAGTAGGACATGGATGTTTGTGTACTCAAAAATTGTTTCGACACCCACAAATGGCAGACATGATCTGTACAAAGATGTGGGCGCAAGCAGCTATAGCACTTTTCTCCTGTTTGAGCATAGCAATAAATTAAACTTGATTTAGCTTCATTCACTTACGCATGATGATGCCAGGAAACTTCAATTCCTTGAAGATTCTTCTTCCCTTGATTCCTTCCCTTTTTTACCTTCCCAGCTGAATTTCTCCGCCACATCATCAGTGAAAAGGTGACACATGATTCTCTTTACTGCCGTTTTTACCGAACTTCCACCAAGGACGGCAAGCTCTCTTTACTGCAAATATATCAGATTCCTCCACATTTTCAGACATCGCTGCATGTACGAATTATGAGGCAAATTTCGGTAGTAGTCACATCAAACCGCACAGAGGTTGCTTCACATTTAGACCTCTGCATTTTAATGTGACTAATACCATAATTCAGATTACTGTAGTAGTACTTGACAAGAATCATACACTCAATTTAGTAAATATTTCAATGACTATATACAGGACAGAGTGAAAGGAAAGCATGCGATGCATGTGTAATACTTCCAAATATTGGTCTGCTGGAAAGTAAACATTTCCATGAAACACTTTGCAAAGAGTTTATAAAGAGGTGGGTTGCTCACCAACTGCTCCTCCTTCTGATTTGTTAAGTGGTGTTGAAAGCTTTCCAGCAGCTCTACAGAATGAAATGGCTCAGTCACAACTAGAGGTGCAGCTGGTGACGAGGCCTGGAGTGGGACAAGGCTTGAGATCAAGTCTCCTTGCTGCTGTAGATTCATGCGGAGAATATTCAGGCTTTTCAAAACCTGCCGCTGGAATTCTGAAAATGTTTTACCAATAAGTATAGTGCATCCTAATATTGATTTCACATAGAATGGCAAAACCATTTGATGACATCTGCGAGTACCTCCAAAAGGCACTCACCATACTCTGGCAGTGGCTGCTCAAGTGATGAATTTCCTGTCGGTGCGCTCATTCCCCTGGCACGAAAATTAGAATCATTCCCTACAGAAATGAGAAAAGTGAAACCTTCGATACATGGACACAAAGGCATTGACCGCCTCTGCATGCCAAAGAGACCATGACATCAATCATTACCAACTTCCATGTGAATTTCCGATGCTTGGGATGCTGAATCATCTGGGCAAGAGAATACCATATGAACAGAGGAAAATTTAGGCACTACACGGTACAGAACCATCCACCACTACCCAACCATATTACGTTGGCTTACATACCTGGCTCGTTGAAAATAGTGGTGTCCAGCAAGCTTGGTAGAATTGGCTCTGTAATATTTTGAAATCATGCATTCAGCAAAATGTGTGGTGGGCAAATGGCAACATATCTGCAAACAGCAGCAGCTGAGGAGTATATGAAAAAGTGAAAAAAGGCTGGCTGTCATTGTTCAATCTTTCGCACGTTTGAAGCCAAGCCACAGGAGCTGGCTGGTATTTTGAGAGAAACCCAGCAAAGAACTTACGGCTCCCCCTGGCAGGTTGGGTGCACGATTCCTGGAATCGCGTAGTGGTGTCGAGGCAAGAACCAGTTAAAGCAGACCCAGGGCGACGTGCATCTTGTGAAGAGGCACAAGGTATCTCTTTACTGTAAGACGGTGTGGGAGAGCAGCTACGCTGGTTGGAACCTAGCAGAGACGCAGCAGGAGAAAATTATAGCAAGATGAACATCTCATGAACATTTGCAGTTAGATTTGATTACCTGTGCTACTCCTCCTGGACTGGCATGGGGATGGAGATTTCCCAGAATAACCAGCTGTAAAATGTAACAATTTGCATAAAAACTTCTAGAAATGTTCAAACAGCACAAAAGCTCGTTGTGCTTCAACCAATGCTCAGAGCAATGGTGCTTTAACAATGTCCTTGGCAACATATCGAATTAACTACGACGTAGCAGTAGCCACCAGGGGATACACATACATTTTGCGAAGCTGTCAGGTACAGCAGGGAATGCGTCATCTTCGTCACTGTCAAATGTGCGAGCACGTCGTATTCTCTTAGGTGGTAACTCCTTTGCACCGCTGAAGTCAGAAGTGTACTCAGAGACTGCCAGATTTTCTCGCGCTTTTTCGTAGGTCGCTGTTGAGGTAGAATTGCTACCATGAGGACGGAACATACAGTTCTCAACAAGAAAACTTACGGAATATTCCTTTCATGTCCACTTTGTAGTTGTCGTAGCTGTGGCCTGGGAGAGATCCCTTTTTGATCATGGCACGAACTTTGTTTGTGGGGAGTCTTGGCCACTTGCAAAAACTTCCAGATATCCATGTGCATGGAACCACCTCCACTTCATCATGCTCGA
Organism: Ornithodoros turicata; assembly: GCF_037126465.1. NCBI lineage: Eukaryota > Metazoa > Arthropoda > Arachnida > Ixodida > Argasidae > Ornithodoros > Ornithodoros turicata. The sequence goes on from NC_088207.1 coordinate 5,764,624, forward strand.
CAAAGTGTGCAATTGTATACTGCACCTTAAAAGAAAGCTTAAAATTCTTGAGGTAGAAACAAAGCCTATGGAACACGCAGCTGGTGTAATTCCCCCTGAAAAGGATGTTCCAGTGGCTGGAGGGTTGTGGGCGACTGTGAAACAAAATCAAGGGTGGACGAGTTCCACAGCTGGCTAACCTTTTCAGTGACTTTCATCTTTCATCATCTTTCAAGGGTGGACTGTTTTATCTTCGCTTAGCCACTACTGTCCAGCCAATGGAATATCACATTTGGGGGAAGTTACACTGGCGGCATGTTCCGTAGGCTTTCTGATCACACGATACGTCTTACAAAGTGTAATTATATTTCGATAACACTGTTCTAATGAGTCAGTCTCATGAGCAGCAATGCAAGCACATGCCCAGCGACGTCTTACTGCAAATGCAGAAGAGGCATTGCAACCAAATTTGTTCCATATGGCAGACACAAAACCTTCGAGACCTGTGCAAGTGGCCAGACCCTGAGATCTGCCTTTCGAGAGACAACAGAGATTCCAGTTAATGAGGAAGGAAACGGTTTCACGTAGAAATCACGCTCCCGCACAAGTTCATAGCCGATGACACAAGGCTCCTCAGACAGTCTGCACACTGCAAAGTTATGTGCCTCAACTAATGTGCCATTTACTGAACAATATCTGTCAGGGCCCTTCGTCTTTAAGGTGAAGTCATGGGAAGCAAACGTTGCGTACTGGGGCTGCCTACATTGGGAGGGAAGTGGGCCGGAATTGTGAGGATCACAAAAGCCAGTCTTTTTGCCTTTTTTCTCATGCCTCACATCACTAAGCAGATACTCACAGTGCCGGTTATAGAGCTGCGTTAACGTTGTCCCTGGTTTCTTCAGCTGCCTCTTCAGTGCCTTCATATTATTCTCAAACGGGAAGGCACTGAAGGAATCTAAGGGACCACGGTTTCTCACATCATCTGCCAAGTGCAGAAGACCATGCACATTGTATGAAACAAAATGCTCCCCAAAAATGTCAGCAAAGGTTTCAACAAAGTGTGCCAACAAAGCAGCAGCATAGTCTGTCTGTGCATGGCTGAGCTCAGGTTTCATAAGAATGGATATAGCACAGTGTAAAGTGATGAAGTTCAGGTATGCTGCCTGTGGGAGCAAGCCATAAAGAATGATCGGACCGGTGTACAGGAGGAAGAGCCGAAACTCTGTCGCCTTCCACCGGTCCACTTCATCCAATCCTCTTGGCTTCCGAGCAAATTCACAAGGAATACTTCCCTGAAGTTCACCACTTCTTGTTGTGAAGCTATTTCTGTTACTAGGACCCATGCGCACTGACAGTGGTCCGTTCACCCATAGCAAGATCATTTTCCTTACAACACCAAGACAGACTAGGTGCATGTAATCCAGAGGAGCACTATGCACCATATCGATTGGTAGTTCAGTCAAAATTGTTGTTTCTTTGTGATGTTCTGAGTCAACTTGTGCACGAAAGCTTTCATCTGTCCTTAACGTCGCAGTACTTGTGGCATAGTGCATTCGACTGTTGTCATACTCGCCCTCATCCATGCATTTGGGACACGCAGAGTGTCCAGTGTGCGCTTTTGTACAGAAAATATAGGAGCGGGCTGGTGCATCGCATATGATTGAGTCAACCTCTACCCTTATGACTGTCTCATTTATTGTGAGTCCACTCTGCAGAAGTGCATTTAGTTCGTCAACGAATTTCCTTAAGTAGACATTGGCAGGTGGTTTCGAAGGCCCACAATATGCACCAATTAGAAACGGTGGAATACTGTTAAGTCCTTTCAGCAAGCACTGAATTGGCCATAACTCACACTTCGAACTCTTAGTAAAAGGCAGCCCGTCCATACTGAACAAAAGTGATAAAACTTCAGGCAGCTGACCAGCACCTTTAAGGATACGTTCAAGATTAGCAGCTAACCCAAAATGACAATAACTACCGGGAGGCATACTCGAGATACAGGTGGCAGCGTTCCTAGGTGTTCCAAGAAGCGTTCGGGCATCGCGTGGTAGATCAACGAAGCAACTATGCAGCTGAAGTATGTGGAGAAGGTGGGTAATCGTAGTTAATGTTACGCTATTTTCTACGGCCCATGCTCAGAGATGACGAGATAAATCACTGAACGTCTTTAAACTGTCAGAGTGGCGAAACGCAGCGCTCGAACCCTCTGAGCCGATGTCATTGGTGTCACTTTCATTGCCGGCGCGTTCTGGTAAATTTCGCTTCAATCCAAATCCCACACTTTCGAATAGCGCTAAGCCAGGGTTTTCACGATGATCGTCACTAGAGTTGGCCATGGGCACCTGCTTCGTTGTGTCACATGCTATCGATTCGGGCAGATGTAGAGTTTCACATTCGAGCGGGACAGCAGAGGTACTATCGCGTACATTTGGACAAGACGCGACGTTAACAGTCCGTGAACTATCCCCAAGTAGTGACATTGTAGCTCGTGCTTGCACCAACGCCTTCTGGGCAATGTACTTATCCCTGTGCTTAGGCATGCTCCTGCGAAAGTGCTAGCAAACCGTTAAATTAGTTTGGGCCTAGTACGAACACCTAAGCCTGAAACCGCAACTCGCTTCGTCAACAACGGATGCAAATATTTACATTCACTGAAGGCTTCATTCTGTTTACTGCTGTCAGTTGTCACGGCCAGTCCACGCACGCTATGATTCTACGAAATCGAATAAAACAAACAGTGCCAAAAATGAACGGCAGAAACCACTCCACCACACCCGCGTCTAACCGCTTCCCGCTTAAAGCAGCTGGATTGGATTGGGTCGGATTGGATAAATTTTCCGAAATTCACTTACTTATGTCACGACCTATGTACTAGTAAGGTTTGCTGAAATTTAGTTCTTATTTTAGTTTAATGTACACATTTTTTGCTTCTCTCTCGCGGGCATTAATAACATTATTCGCAAGGAATATTTCCTCTCCATGACGACGACTAACATAGCGCGCCCCCTGTACTCATAGCAGGCCTGATCCTGAATGTGTTCCTGTACATAAGCATATGACAACGCCATTATTATTTTGTCGTTCGGTGTGGTTCCGTTTGTTGGAAGTTATGTGTCGTGTATTCAATATGAGAACGAATCGGAAAAGTATGTCGTCGAGCAGGACTCCACCGTGAACTTCCACCAAATAGATGACTTCAACAAACAAAAGTTGTACGGTACTTTTTGGAATGCGACGAGGCGGCACATCTTATACGACAGGTAAGACGGTTTTGAGAGCTCACTTTCATCAAGTTTTGTTACTTCTTCATCGTAAAATCATTCCAGAAACAAGGCAGGATGAATGATTGACGCCGAAGCAGACGTAAAATGGGTGGCAAACGACCTGCAGAAGAAAAAAAGGTATGAACCGGCACTTGTATCGGCCACGAAGATTTACCCCCGGATTCCCGGTCAGCCCTCAGTGTTCCCTAATGCCAACTGCACTTCGAGGGGCCCTTCCGTTGATTCCCAAACCGCACTAGACAGTGGCGCCGCCCCTAGTGGCGCCCTTCCCCTCAAGGGCACGCCAGAGCACCCTTCGACCAGCCCTTGAGAGGGTTCCGAGCGCATGAAACATGGATGACGACGATTTCGTCGATTTTGCTCTTTACGTTGCAAGGCTAACAGAGGAAGGACGCCTCACAGCGTGTCAACGACTGCGTGACTGGAGCAATCCTTTTGATGTGTACGGGCGGCAGGACTTCGAAAGAAGGTACGGCTTCCCGAAGGAGCTTGTGTGTGACTTCGTGGAAATGCTAGGCCTACGAAGTTGTGTCAACAACCGAGGGAGCCCATTGCCACCCGTTTACCAGTTGCTTTTGGCCCTTTTATCGCACGGGATCGTTTCAGATGGTAATCGGCGATGTCGTCAACGTGAGCCAGCCAACAGTGTCGCGGGCAATTGCAACATTGTCAAGAGCGCTTGCAAGACCCGGCCGGATCATGTGAGACTGCCAACGCCCGATGAAATTCCAGACGTACGTCTGCAGTTCTACAAGATCGCAGGCTTTCCTGGCGTCACAGGATGTATAGATGGGACACACATACCAATACAAAGTCCCGGTGGTGAAAACGCCGAACTGTTTCGCAACAGGAAAGGAGTCTTCTCGGTGAATGTCCAAGTGAGTATTTAAAATAATGTGTTTCAGCAGTAGTGGTTTAGCACGCAAGTGCGGTATGCACTGGCCGCTGTCAGCGAACGCTTAGCGATATGTACTTTCATTTCAATAGCGCGGTTACTGCTTTCATTTGAATATGCCGTTAGTAACAGTCTCAAGGCTTTTAATGTAATCTGACTGTGCCGTCTTGGACCTGTTCTGACGCCGTGCCGTAACGGTAAATGCTAATTACGTGCCTCATATATAGATATCTGTGGCACCTAAAAAAGACACCCTGTATAAAGAACACACAAGAAGAGCTGTGCAGTTCATCTCTCAGTTACTTTGTCATGTGACCCTAATATCTTTTTTTTTGTCAATGCCAAACAGGTTGTGTCCGGACCCAACCTGGAGTTCTACGATATTGTGGCAAGCTGGGCTGGGTCAACTCACGACAGCCGCATTCTGCAGAATAGCAGATTTGGCACCTTGTTGGAGAATTCGCAGTACCCAGGCATCATCCTTGGAGACGCTGGCTATGCCTGCAAGCCACATCTTCTCACACCTTTGTTGAATTTACAGACTGCCAGTGAGGAAAGGTAATTGCGAATGGAAAGCTACTTGTATTGGTTTTGAAACTTCTTTTGTGCTACTTGGTAATGGGAAAAGCCTGATACTTGCACGTAAAAATTATTATCACATGTAAAATTATATTCACAATGAATCAATCACACAAATTATATGACACATAAAATCATATTCAGAGTTAGGAGCTTCAGTGCGATGAAACATGACAATTCTTGGCACAAGTTGGCTAGACTGCTATGTCACTCTATGATTGCACTACTGATTTATACATTCAGCATGGATAGAATAATAAATTATGGTGCCTGTTCTGGAACCTCACACGATACATGCAAAACTCGGCTGATGTAATGTAAAAATATTCCATAGTGTGTTTCTGTTTTAATGACACCTGTTCTTTCGCAGGTATAATAAAGCTCACATCAAAACAAGGAACTCGATCGAAAGAGCTTTCGGAGTCTGGAAGCGGATGTTCCCTTGTCTCACAAAGAAGCTGGCAACAAAGTTAGAGACGACAGTTGCCATAATCACTGCCACCGCTGTCCTCTACAACATCTGCCGAAAAAGAAACCTGCTGACCATGCCGGATGAAACAGAAGAGGTCGACAGTGAGGCTGTGGAGAATGCCACAGATGATAGATTAGGGGTGGCAGCAAGACGTGCATTCATCCAGCGACATTTCAGAAGTTAGAATTAGGTTTTTATGAGACGTGAGACAAGTGATGTTCTGAGGCTGGAACGCATAGAAAGGACAAATACATACAAGGCCTCAAGTGCCTCACAAATTAATGACGAAAGATGGAAGTCACTAAAAAGGTTAGTCAGCTGTAGGACTCTAACCCACATCTTCTGGATTACCGGTCCAGGGCTCTACCATGTTCAAGTGATGCCGCTTGCGTCGATCCTGTCGTATGAATGTGTGTATGAGTGAGAAAAATGTAAGATGATGATGATTAGGAGTTTAGTGGCGCAACGACAACAAGAGAAAAATGTAAGAGTCAAAGGGGGATGAATGAGAGAGAGTGGTTGGTTTGTCCCTTCAGATGACGCTCCCTTGGAAGTCACTGGGGAGGTGTGTTAGCTTAGCTCAATTGGTAGAGGCCTGGGCCAGTAATCCAGAAGAGGTGGGTTCGAGTCCTAAAGCTGGCTAGCCTTGCCAGTGACTTCCATCTTTCATCATTAATAGGTTTTTATTTTACACGCTCAATAGTCACAAAAATGTTTCATGCATTGGGCTGCCAATACTCTGCCCTTGTAGCTGCTTGAGGAGCAACTGCTCTTTCAGTTCCGCAATTCTTAGCTTCTTCCTGTAAATTGCCAGTTTTGCATCATTTTGTTGTTGAGCAAACTTCTTTTTCAATTCATAAAGCTCCAGTGCTGCTACTTTCTCTGCTTCAACCTTTTCCACACGGGCTGTGACCTCTTCCCTGACCTGTCCTGCGATAGTATGGGGCCTTTTTCTTGTTGTGAGCTGTGACTCTGTGGCTTGCACATGGGATCCTACAGTGCGGAAGATTACAATTATTATGTGATATATGCAGATACTTTGCTTTCCCTTTCTTCTTTTTTTCTGCTAGTAACCCCCCCCCCCCAGATACTTTGCTCTCATATGCCATTAACCTCAAGACTAGTACGAAGCCATCAGAGAAAGTCATGGTATCAGAGAAGGACACTGTCATGGTAATTTTATTTGAGATTGAGCTGTATGTCTCTCCAAGGTCAGGCGCTGTGTGGATATTGTATGTGTGGGAATCCATTTAGACGAATATGTTTAGAGTGGGGATATTTTTGGGGGTGGGTACTTTGCTGTGTAAATAATGTTTCACAATAAACATGTTGAGTACATGGTTCATATGATGCTTGCACAAAATGTACACTAACAGTGTCCAAATAACGTAAAGACGGAGGGAAATTAGGGGCCTATGTACTGATATTGACACACATACATCCCCCATTAGTATTGAAACCCTAGCATAAACACTGCTATTAAATATAGTTGCTGTGACCCACATAATGTCCCACTACGTAAATGCTCATTAGTGATTGCGAATGCAACGTAAGGCAGCCAGTTAATGTTTTCAAACATCACGCACAGTGTTCGCAAACGTATGTGAACGTTAACCAATCCCAGTGACCATTGTCAGAGCTGTTATTTGTTGGCCGTGTTCCGTGCGCAGCTCCTCCATCAGCTGCAGGCGTACTGCCAGCAGCGTGGGAGTCCTCATTGTCGTCCTCAGCATCAATGTTTTGAAGAAGCTGTAAGAAGTACGAAATGTCAGTGTCTAGCATTCACAGAGGGCACGCTCACATAAGGGGGCGGACATTTCCTAGAGAAATACAAAACTGAACCGTTTCACGCTCCGCTATGGACATGCAGGAGTGAACGACTGGTCCAAAAGTAGGCTGCATGCAAACCTCTCCAGCACTCTCACGGTCGCCTCCTTCACTCTGTGCAACATGAGGTGCACGCATTGATGACCCAGCACCGTCCAGTGCGTCACTGTCCCAGCTAGAATATGGAAGTCGTACATGAGCAGTCGCAGTGTATTGCACAGCAGGCTTCCCTGCCAGTTACGAATTTAATGCAGTATATGCAGGGGCTGTGCAGCTAATTGTGAACGTAGAATTCACACATACCTATTTGGAATACGATATGAGATGTGTGGGAGTACATCGCTGATTCTTTGAGACACGGAATCCGAGTCGTCCCTGTTCAAGGGAGGCCCGCCGCCGGTAGCGTAAATATGCTGCCGCTGCCTAGCGTTTTCCTTTTTAGCCTTGGACTTGATGTTTTCGAGGCACTTTTTTAGTTGTTTAACGTCCCTCTTTGTTACGTTTGTCTGGGCGTTAAATTCCTGAGCCAATTTTTTCCAGGTTCGGGCTTTGGCTCGGAGCATAGCGTTGTCGGATTGCTTGTTCTCTATAATTGTTTTATATTTTGAAACCAGTTCCACAAGAAGTTCTTTCTCTTCCACCGTGTATGGTGTTCGCTGCGAAGAATGTGACGCTTCCATTTCAAATCAGCCAGCGACAAAAAGAACCGGCAGCAAACAGGACAAATGGAGCAATCGTGTAGCAGACGACAAGCGAGAGCCGGGTCGTCTGCGCACGCGCGAGCGCTAGGGAATGCAAACGTCACGCGCTTCGCCAAGGGCCTGCCGAGTGCGCGCTGGGAATCAAACGCGCCCTTCCCTCGAGTGATCCCCTTGAGGGAACCCTTGTCAAGGAGCCCTCAGGGCAAGAATAAAGGGCGGACCGAGAATTCGGGGGTTATTCTCTGTGCTACTGACTGATTAGAAGTGAATCGCTATCACGCGTCGCACGACGTGCACCAGTACGCGCTGATCGAAATATGTCCTCTTTGCGGTTTTTAGGCAAGGCAGGGCAAACTAGCGAGAAGCACTGCACGAAGACATGCAGAAAAAAAATATTGTTTCTATCCCTGGATTCCGCGAAAATCAGTTTACGGAGCACACGAAAGTTCGAAAGGTAGAAGAAGACGTGGAACATTTACAGAGAGAAGTCTGGCGAAACTTAACCGTATGCTCCAAAAGGCCATCGCTTCGAAGCTTTTCCAAAGTGGTAAGCAGAACCTTGCGTATGTATGCTAGCTGCGCCAAGTTTGTTTATGAATATTTATGTATGTTCATGTATTATCTTCATGATTTATATTTCAAGTTTATTTATGAATGCACATGTGGTTTCTATTCATAAGTGATTTTTATGATGCAGCTTTCGTGTATACCATGTTGCACTTACTGGTGGAACAACGTTATTGGGCACATTGTGTGGCTGCATATTTTTAAAAATCAGGATTGGTTGCTTGTCAGAAAACTTAAAAAATTCAAAAATAGCTTTCAACAATAAATTTACTTGCACTAAAGGTACATACATGCACTACGTCATACTATTGCTCCACTTCAGCAGGTGCTGTTGATCAAATATAGCTCTCTTGCTGTCTCACTTTTCTTCTCACTAGCAATAAATAATGAAGTCACGAATAAAAAAGCTCCTGGCATGTTTGCGCAAGTCAGTTGCAGTGTCATTTCTGCTAAATGTGGCGCGTAATAATCCACTGCAATATTTTTATAGTAAATGTCTGAGGGAAAACGACATGGTCACAAACACTTATTGTAAAGACTTTTGTGCAGTAGGATGCATATCACACTGAAGTTCACCTGTTTTTTCAGTAATAGATGCTTGAGGGTTTTATATATTCTTACGAGTAATACTTCAAAAGCACGAATGTTCAGTGTTTCAGAACCCGACAGAAAAGATGTTCCTTACAAGTAGTTTGACGGGTTATGTGATATACCAGCGAGGGTCGTATCAAAAGAGGCTAAAACATCACGTGTCGTATCGAGAAGTCCAATGGTTCTTTCTATTCACTAGAGACTACTTTGACAGGTTCTGCTAAGACCTGTTTGAGCACCTCTGCACTCCCAGTCCCTCCAGGAGCCCTGACGAAAACCACACTGCCTGTGACATGCAGTAAGTTGTCCTGCTGCATGCCATAAGCAAATAGCACAGTATGCATAACTCGCATATAAATATCTGTTTTGACATGTCACTATACCATCTTGTGTTAATAATCTGAAGTGGGACGTGGTCTGCAGTAAAAAAAAATAAAAAGTTGTGGACACATTTGCTCTTGAGCTGCTCAGTGTTTCACTACGCATCTGTTGTAACATGCCACTCTGTTCCTCATGAGGTGGAAATCACAAAGAAGGTGGTGTTAAGAAAGCTTGATAGCTGTGCTCCGTGTGTCCTCAATTTTTACATCTTATCTCTCTGGTACACTGGACTTTTTGGTCTTAATACATGGGGTAGCAGTCAAATTTTGTTGCAAGTAATCTGTGTGTTCCGGGAAGGTGTCTCATATATGCGGCCTTAATTTACATCTTTTGAACTCAAATGAAAGCATCTGTATCAACATCTCGTTTAAACACAGAAGTCAAGATTTACAGCCATGCAGAAAGACAGTTCTGATTTTCAGCTGAGCGTTCTTGAACACTTCTCGCCACTGCCACACCATGTGTGAACCCCTACTGATTTTTTAGATACATGAACCGGAACTTAGTAATAACTAAAAAAATCACTGTGGATCCTCGTTTCTTTTAATCTTTTCAATGCAATAGCTCTTACGAAACGTCTCCTTTGCTATCGCATACGTGCTAAATCAGGTGAAATAAAATTCACTAGTTCCATATTTATTGATTCAATGAACCTATGCATATGAGCAACACAGTGGTCAGATCACGGGAGAACATCCAGGGATGCTAACCGAGAATGAAATTCTTCCATAAAGAAAAAAATGGCTAGGAAGCAAGCGAGCTGGTGGAGATGATGCGTGATGCAGAACCCCGAGACTCGGGGCGGGGGTCTTACATCATGCATCTTCCATGATGTCAGCATTTAAAAAAAATTTTCAGCTGGAGGATTTCCGGATAACACCATGTATATATGATGGCCACTCATATGTCTTGTTTTTTTCTTTCAGCAACCCTTTCGTAGTTCTTACAAGAAAAGCGGTGTGTTGGAAAAGAGGCACGAAAACGTCGCACACAGTATCGCACTTAAGCGTGCTGAAATATGAGACGTTAAAACAGTAACATATGATTCAAGTGTCCTCATATTTTTACTAATTTGCTGTATTGTCAAGCATCTCGCTTTTTTTTCCTACTTTGCACGCAGAGAATGAGGTCGAAAGATATTATAATATGACACTTGTACTGTCATAATAAATGCTGTCATATAATGATACTTATGTCACCCTTTTTCTTTTGTACAGGTTAGAGGAGGCCCCAAACATTCTGCTGAAAGTTAAGACATAATAAATACATGTGCACTACTTCATACACAGGTCTTGTATGTTTGCATGCAGTTATACATAGTTGGTGAGAGGGGTGGGGAGAGGGGTATGGGAATTTATGCCAAGCATAAGTACAGCAAATTATTAATGTGAAATTAGATAATTTATTCCGCACGAAAAACAAAATCATGAAACAAAAGTTGGTCCATTTCGCTTTTACGTGTGCAATGATGTGTGGTACGATCCCATCAATGGAAAAAGCGAGTGTCTACAGTGATGCACAAGCTATTTCTGCGCTTGCTTTTTGGGCTTGTAAATTTTGAAAAGCGTATTCACATGCATCTCATGAAATTCACATGCATCTGTTGTTGAAAATGACAGAAGCTGTACTGTCGAGGTTGTGTGACATGTATTGGTAGATGGTAGTCTTACGTGGTCGTACGCGATTCTTGCAAACACGTACCATAACAACCCTGACAAAGTTCCGTTCAGCGTGAGAGGAGGGAGAAGGGGGCGGCCATGTGATGTCAGCAGACCATGACCAATCACGTCGTTGTATAGACTGCCCTTTGCGTGGAACATGATAATGCTGCTCCCCACTCGAGGTCGCTGGTATGTGTAAATTCGTGACTGAGCACCAACGATCTCGTGAATCCCTATAAATGTCTTCGTGGACCCCATGTCAGAGCCACTGCGACAGGATGTATCCCAAGCAGCACAATGTACTGAAAGTCGAGCGCAGTAGGGGTGGACAGTATGCGTCTTACCAATGTTCTTTAGTTTCAAGAGTCTGTTCAAGGCCTTCCACCTACCCGTCCACCCCTATTGCACTCGACTTCCAGTACATTGTGCTGCTTGGGATATGACACAAAAAAGCACATCAGACGACAGAACGACACAAAACAAACGACAAGGTCCTAGTATATAAGACAGCCTTGTTTGTTGCATTTTTCTGTTTTCTTTTTTTTTTTTCTGGGGTGGTACTGTGGTGCTACTACGCATTGCGTTGTTTTGTAAGATTTGTAATATGAGGCCACTATATGCCGGTAAGTGCTTTGCTGTGTGTCATGACTGGCGAATTCGTGTATCGACAAATATGAAAGAGAGCACATAATACGGTTGTTGGATGCGTTTTTTTATTGCATGCACGATTACCAGAAATAGAAGCTGCAGATATAACAATCTCTATCGGTCCATGCCTATTCATTTCATGATTCACTGATGATTCCTTTAACAAGCACAAATAAATCTACGCAATTAGCTCTCTTTGTTCTTCCGTAATCATGCATCCCAACTATGGAGAGAAAATGTAGGTGGAGCACATTTTACAGATTGATCTTGGTAAAGCCTCTCGGTGATGAAATATGGTGATGCATGACAGTGTTTTAAGCTTATTCTGTGAGTTTTCACGTTCCTTCTGTTGGACATGCCTTAAGTGAGAAATTATTTATTTAAAGGTAGTTGATAACATTTTGATGCAAAAATGAGGTTGTGACGCATTCTGAGAATGCTGGAAATGGCTACTATCGCCACAAGAAATCTTTATTTTAATGTAAAGAAATATCATTCTTATGATATCCGTAGTATATCCACAGAATATTCACTGGAGGACATTTGTGACGTCCCGTGGTGGATATACAGTGGACGTTGTGAGGATACAGGTGACGTCTGTGACGTGTGAGACCAATTTGGGAGATCTGTGGGATATTGGTGGTTTGCTGAGACAAGGTTGGCGTCTTTCTGAAACAAGTTCCAGTCTGCTTCAGAAAGTTTCCATCGTGGAGGTCGTGACCTTAGAGAATTTGTTGGACCACGAATTTTTATAATGTTAGGAAAATGGTCACTACCACGAGGGTTTTGCTCAACTGTCCACTCCAGACGTGAAAAAAGTGTAGGACTGCACAGCGAAAGGTCTAAAGAAGAGAAACTTTGCGTTGAAGAATTTATGTATGTTGGTAACCCTGAATTTAGGAGACATATTGGCCTTGAGAGAAGAACCCTCTCCAACATTTTCCCTCGTCTATCTACTTTTGAGCTACCCCACAAGGGATTGTGAGCGTTAAAGTCGCCTGAGATTATGTAGGGCTGAGGAAGTTGATCGCATAGCTTTTCAAGTTCGCTTTGTTCTATTAATGATGATGGTGGCAAGTATAATGAACACACTGTCAAGACAGTGTCAAGGCAGACTTGAACGGCAACTGCCTCCAAGTGTGTGACAAGCGGAAGTTGTCTTGCAGCTATACTCTGCGGGAGGACCACAGCCACTCCGCCAGATGCACGAGCCCCAGTAGTACGGTCCTTCCTAAAAATATTATGTCTGCGGAAAGGATTATAATTTTCTTCGTGTAAGTATGTTTCTTGTAAGCAGAAGCAGACGGCACTGTACTTTTCAAACAGGTCATGTATATCATCTATGTTAGTGTGAAGGCCTCGACAGTTCCACTGAAGGAATACTTGCCCCATAATGAGAGTGTGAATGGTAACGAAAGGGACCAACAACTTAAGAGTTACTACCTGAAGCATAACTTATGTTTAAGGTGGCAGCACCCTTTGGGGGACAGGCCTTCGCTGCTCATTGGAAGGGGCGTTAGGCTTAGAGCCCCTACCTCTCCCTTTATCTCTTCTGTCTCTTTTTTCTTTTACAGGCAAGCTGGATACACTCGATGAAGACTTCTGCGACATGCAGTCATCCTCATCGACGTCCATACTATGAGATATTTGTGAAGGGACCTTTAAGTTCCCGTCCCAGACAGACTGTGCGGCATCGACCTTGGACGAAGTCGTGGCTCCTTTGTTGTGGCCAGTCTCTTGATTGGCCACTGGCAACGTGGGAGGCACTTGCGTGTCTCCCACATCCTGCTGGGGGGTGTGGAGTGGAGTCTCAGTTTCCTGACAACAGGTCTGAGTCTCCACAGACCTCCTCGGTGGTGCCACCCCCCTTCGCACCACGCCGGAAAAAATACCCTTCTTTGCAAAGTCCAGTTGTGCCTTTGCAGCTTTGTATGTGATATTCTGATCGGTCTTGATTCGAATTATCTGTTTCTCGTCTTTCCAATGGGGACATGATCTTGAGTACACCGGACGGTTTGCCTCACAGTTTGCACAATGGAACTCATTACTACAGCTTTCCGGAGTATGGTCTTTTCCGGCGCATTTTGGGCAAACAAGATTCCCGCGGCAGATTTGTGAACTGTGCTCAAAGCGCTGACATTTAAAGCAGCGCCTTGGGTTTGGAACATATGGTCTCACGTTACAGTTAAGATAACCGGCTTTGACACTCGAGGGTAGTGAATGAAGCTTGAATGAGAGTACAATGTGTTTAGTTTGGATCTCTTGGCCATCTCTCCTTATGACTATTCTTTTTGCTGTTACAACTCCCTGATCTTTCATGCCCTCTTCAATTTCTGATTCCGAACAGGAAAGCAGTTCCTCCTCTGATATTACACCCGTTACAATATTGAGTGTACGATGTGTACTTATTGTTACTGGTGTGTCTCCTACCTCTTTCAGTGACTGAAGTGATATGCTTTGCTGCTTTGTCTGTACTTCCACTTGGATGGAACCTGAGCTCAATTTCTTTGCTTGATATGATTTGCCTATTACTTGTTCAAGAGCTTTTGCTGCAAGAAATGGCGACGCTTTTGCCAAGGACATGTTTTCATCATTTGGCTGAACAATCAAAAACTTTGGGAACCAGGGTTCTGGCGATAAGTCAGTGATATTCAGTGTTTGTCGTTCGGTGCGGCTCCTTTTCAGGCGCCGATCAGATTTATTTGATTGTGACGTTTCCATAAAAGAGTGTCAAGATTCAGTGCAGTAGGGGTGTCGCCCACCACCGAGCCCAACCATGGGAACGTGTCCAGCACGCTAACACGTACCTCTGCACTATACCCTAGTGCAGGTTTCAGAAGAGAGAAAAGACCGCACAAGGTTGACCCTCGCCGCCAAAGAAGGTGAAACGGAAGGATGAGAAGCAAGAGAAGAAGACAAAGGAGAAAGCAATGAGCGTGGGAAATGGCGACTGAGCTGAATAGTCCTGGCCGGGCCTTCCAGAACCACCCGTCTATGGGAAGCAGGGGCCAAAGTGGTGTATTGCTTTCCAAAAGGGGCCCCGAAGGGTCCAAAACAACCTCTGGGTCCACTCAACCACCAGGATCCCCCTTTCCCCACACACGGGACAGCCACGCACAGCTATACGTGGGGGTCTCCCTCCTGCGGCGACCCAACCGTGAGTGCAGGAGGGGGCTACTGCGGCTGCTGCCGGGCGATGGGGGCGCCAAGTTCCCGACGCCGAGCCTAACAAGAATGGGCGACACGGCATATGGAGGAATGCGCGTCGTATTCAATACTACAGCCGAAATATTTCGCGGCAAATGTTCATCCGGAAAATCTGAAAAATCGCAGATAGGGCTCAGGAAGAGCTCCTTGCGCGCAAATTTGATAACTGCATCACAAGCGCGAAGGAAGTCGCATCCGAGAATAACGTCCGCAATACATCTAGGCAAAACAACAAACTGTACAACGTACACGTGACCGCCAACAGCGACCCTACCGGTGCAATATCCTAATGGACGAACCGAACCTGCATCTCCAAAACGAACATGACTTATCTCACAAACTGGAGTTAGAACATTATGTAACCTAATACGTAAAGAATCCGACATGCATGACACTGTAGCTCCTGTATCAACTAAGCCATCAATGGCGCAGCAGAGAAACGTAATTCGCCGCAAGAGGAATAGGAGATTTCAGATGAATAGGAGTACACAACCTGACCTCCTGTAAAACAGCAGGTTGCGTTACCTAGTTTTGCGCTAATGTGGTACCTGGAACCGCAGGATGAAGAGAAAGAGGAGACACCGATCGACGCCTTGAGGCGACGGTGACCCGGACGGTCTGTACTGTGTGCGATCAACTGGTGGAGGCGACGAGACTCCTGAACTTCGGTCGCCATAAGCATCACCATTCGGATTATCTTCATAGCGCTGCCATTCATTTTGGTCATAGGGCGTGTAAAAAGGTGGGCTGCGACGGTACCGAGTACTAGAAATACGCTGCTGAGGAATATAAGGTCTTGGGGAGCATTGTTGATAGCGTTCGCGGCGAAAGTGTTGCTGACGTTGCTGGCAAAATCGGGAGATATGACCAGGGAGACGACAGTAGTAGCAGATAACCGGCGGTCGGTAGTAACTCGGTCTTACACGTGGTGCGGAAGAGGACCACCCAGACTGAGCTGCCGCAGGGGTAGAGGCGCAAACACTCGCGTACGTCCGTGCGGATGGCATCGTGACCGCTGACAGCTCCGTCGTCTTTACCAGATCTCTGATAACTCGCTCCTTTACAGGATCGGTCTCAGCATTGGGACCGGGGTTTGCGTTGCTGTTCATCGCATCCACAGAGAGGGCCGAAAGTTCTTCACGAACTATTTTCTTCACAAGGTGCGTCAGCGTGAGATAGTCAGTCGAACGTGGGTTATCTTCGCAAATACCTATGTGGCGGTGTGAATGCGACTCATCGAGAATGCGTTTCCGTCGGCGTTCTTTCATCCCACTACAGTCATTTGCCAGGTCTAAGACCTTATCGTATTCCTTCGCCGCGACAGAAATATAGAGTGTAGGAGACAAGCCTTTCAAGAGGTGGTCAACTTTATCTACCTCCGACATTTTAGAATCGACACGGCGGCATAAGGCAAGGACATCTTCCATGTAGCTGGTAAATGACTCACCGTGCGCTTGTTGCCTAACACTGAGTTTTGAGGTAGCGTCTGACTCCCTTGTCGTCCCTTTGCCGAAGGTTTGAACTAGAAGGACTTAAAATGATTGCCATGATGGAATCTGATCTTCATGGTTGTCAAACCACACGTGTGCAGTATCTTTTAAATAGAACACGACGTTCAATATCTTGGTAGCGTCGTCCCAATTGTTATACGCCCCCACGCGGTCGACTTGAAGAAGCCAGTCGTGAACGCCTGTGTCACCCGAGAAGAACGGTGGGTCCCGCTGACGGGTTAAGGACCGGGCAGCTCCTGATGTTGACTGAGACGGGGGTGGCAGTGGCTGCGTTGCTGGAGCAGCCATAACTGATGAGATGGTAAATCCACTCCTCAATTCCAGGTTAAACTGTTGGTAAATGGGGATAGAGCACCTCCACCAATTTGTGAAGAGGAAACGTACAGCTGTGCAAGCTGTATGCAGAGGTTTATTTACAGAATGAGCGAGAATGAATGAGCGTGAGTTTCGTCCTCCTCTCCCACTTCCTAACAATACAAACGCATCATTACAGCTTTCAATGCCTTGTAACACTCTCATTCCTCATCTTAAAAATAAAGTCGTTGTTTCTGTGCGTTTCGTTGGTTGTTTTAGAGTAGTGCGCAGTTAGTAGTAGTGCGAGTTAGTAGTAGGCAGCGCCGCTGCCACACTTTTAAGCTACACTTGTAATAATACCAGGTGGGCAGGAAACAAAGGGTGCGAGTGTCACAAAATATTTGGCGGTTGTAAAGGGGGGGGGAGGCATCCTGATTGTATGGTGTAGAGTTGTTGCCCCGTCTTTTTGTTTGTGAGCAGTCTTCTTTCACACCGTGTCCGGCCGCAGTCGAGCAGAGAAGTGGTATGAGTCCTTTACCTATAGCAACGGTTCCTCGATCGCTCGAAACCGAGAGAGCGATCAACGTGTAGTGGTCCAGCTCAGTTGTCGGCGGTTGGGTAAATCTTAGTCGCTTCGGGTATGGTCCGGATCAGAAACGCAGAGGCGTGCAGGGCTTAATTGCAGCCGGTACAATATTTCGCCGGCGAGTGCTTCATCAAATACGGTTACCATATGTTCTGCACTCCATAATGCAGTCCATGTAAATTAATTACTGAGTGCGGCTACAATAGAGGTAGCATCGCTACTTGTTGTGTTTGTGTAATAAGCATCCTGATGTCTATTTCCCATACTATCCTCCCTGTTCTGGTACAAAATAAACGTTTTGATGGACAAGCACACAGCATGGAATATTCAAGAACTTCGGCGATAATGCACCTGCTGTTCACATTACAACCGCATAAAATCACTTCCTGTTGCTAGCTATTCTTTTTCGAATGAGAGTGCATAGACGAAATAAAGGAAGTGACTTTCGGAGACCGGTCATTTGGTGTAAACTGTATGTGTGCTGCGTATGTGTGCTATTTCATGTGTCACCTGTTGGACACGAGTGCCCAGTAAGAAGAATACAAGAACGTAGCTAAAGTTGGGGATGCGAACGAGAAAAAATAAAATATTTGTCTACTGCCCTGCGTCGTCTTTCTTCTGCAGTTATTCTCCAGCTGTAACGTATGAAGGTGCAGAGTGAGAAAGTATTAGTCGTTCTCAATATTCTAACGAAAAGAAAGAAGAAAGAAATAGTGATACATCACGAAACAAGGAGCATTTCAATCGTCGGTGGTTCCTTCGCGCGCGCACAAAGCTTTTATTTATCAATCAGAAAGAAAAAGAAAGCAGCGATATCAGCAGCGTCACAGGCCACAATACGTGATAACGCCCCAAGCAGCAAAATGTACTGAAAGTCGAGTGCAATAGGGGTGGACGGGTAGGTGGAAGGCATTGAACAAACTCGTGAAGTTAAAGAACACTGATAAGACACATACCGTCCACCCCTGTTGCACCCGACTTTCAGCACATTGTGCTGCTTGGGGCGGACAGATGAAGCGTTTTTCTAAACGCAAATTTGGAATATTTGTCGTGTGCCGAATTAATTGGTATGGAAGAACACAAGAAGGAAGAACCTCGAGGTCCTGCTTCTTGCCCAGCTGTGAAGTAGTTACACGAGGATGCCGAAAAGGTATATCCTTGTACACTGCACACTGTTTAGTTTCTACAATCGTCGCTCAAAATATCCTGGCTCTTCCCATGACAGAAGTGGTCTTACATGAGCAAGACTTAATCTAGTCACCACAGTCTGCAGTTCGAGCTAACTCATGGTTCATGCTACCCTTTATGTAATGTTACGTGACGCTTTCAGTGCAATTTGGATACTCTCACTTCAGAAAAAGTTCGGCCGATGGACGTCTGGGTTTGTTCAAGTGCCCTTGGCAGTTGGCACCCATCGGGTTGCTGGTGCGAATGCCAGCGCGCAACTATGATAAATAATTACTGTAGGATGTCATTTTCGATGCACAACTATATACTGTACGAAGCTCTAGTTTTCTGTAACAAGCACAGTTGCGCAGTTCGTGTACGGTACCGGTAGAGCGAACAAACTTCTGGAAAAGCAATGCACCGGCGGCAGTTAATCGTGGGTCCCATCATTCCCCCATGTCTGTGTGTCCGGTGTGCATGCGGGTGCAACTAGCGTTCAGTTATGTCTACAAGTAACTAAAAATCACTTCAGTTATCTTAGGAATATTGGCCACTTGGATTTCGACCTCATCTTACGACGTTCACAATGAATACCTCGTGCAGAATCAGGGCCGGCGATAGTGGGGAGGGGTGGGGTAAAGCGACCCCCTTAAGCCCCGAGCTTGCATGGCCCCGCGCACGAAACCTTCAACCAGGGATTACTTTTTTTTAATATCACGTATGCACTTAAACGTGTGAAACAGGCCCCGTGATGTGCCTTTGCCTCAGTCTCTGCACACCCCTAGCACCGGCCCTGTATAGAATGTTCTGATTGTCGTACTCATCCAGGCAATCCCTTTTCAATGAGTCTCATTGACGCTGCTTTTACTTTTTTGACGCGACGTACTGCATCGTTTCGGGAATGTTGATGGCATCTGGCAAGATTAGAGTCACTCAATAAGGCAAGATCACCGGCTGTTGTTACTAGCTCGTATCGATTCAGTGTTATGCCTTCCCCCGATGATTTCGCGATAAAAATGTATCCACATATTTGTTTTGAAGCCGGGCAACCACGGCAACGTAACGATCAAGCAGCGTTCCGTTTACATTCCTACAGTTCGACCATACCACCGCTCTTCTCTGTGCCGCATTCCTTATTCACACAGGCATTATTAAACGAGTATTTTATGTATTTTTTTTGTCTCAATTCAGACACTTCTGTTCATCGAAACATACATTTCTGATAATGCTAGTATTCTTCCCTTTCTGTAATTCGATGACACGAGTTGGTTTAGGTGTTAGATCCTCTATTAGGTAATTAGATCCTCGATAATTTCAAACACTCTGAATGTATTAACATGTATTGCTATGTTTTCGAAAATAGAAAATAGCTGATCTCAGCGGGAACGACATCAGTTGATTTCAAGAGCAGATACTATACTAAATCTCAATGTGTCTCTATGTGCGAAACTTATTCACATCACACCAAATAATTCCAAGGACAGCTTAATGTTTCGCACGCAAGCTGCATTCACTCACTACAGGCTGCGTGGAACGGGGAGTACAACGAAATCCAAGCGTAACCAAGTAACCCAAAATGCTGTAGCGAAGATTTCGCCATGCAATGTGCCTCTTGCAATGTGTCAAAAAGGGAGAATCATCCAGTGACATTTTCTTCGTGAACATTAAGGCGCTACCTCTACCCCCCATACATTAAAAACGAAAACATTAATGCCAACTCCAAGGCAGAGCCCTGCACCGACTTCAAGCACGCCTCGTTGTCAGCAGTTTATCAAGTGTATCGACTTTATCAGCGTGACGCACCAGCACGCGCACATTTTTTCCCTCTGATTTGCGCTGTACTGCTTCAATTTCGCCTATCGCAGGTACTCTGGGGTTCTCCGCATTGCTCTTTGCACATAGGGCCACGTGACCACGAGGGCGCGCGCAGCGGGAGCGAGCCGAGCCCTTCGTATGTCATCTGTCGGCAGGCCCGTCGGCACGACCCGTTTGTAGCCGCCGTTTAACACACCAGTCCTTCTAGCTCACCATACCGCCACGTAGCACTTTCGACTTCTTCTTCTTCGCTGGCTCACCTCATAGCGTCAACAATACAAGAACTTTAGACTTGAATTCTAGCCAGGACACTTTTCCTACGGGTTTCACTGCAGTTGGAGAAGGTGTTGCACCCATGTCAAGCATGCTCGGTTCTCGGCAGGTCATCGATACTCCATAGGATGACGTTCGGTGACACCATCGAGTGGTTAAACCTGAGGCAGCTAACAACGGTGTTGGCCTCGTTCGACCAGGGAAAAGCTTTTGACAGAGTGCGTTATTCGTATCTGTTCTCCGTGATTACAGCTTACGGCTTTCATGAAGCGCCGATTCGCTTTGTGCAAGTGTTGTTCCTCGGTGCGAAAAGCCTGAGCTTCGTTGCTGGTGGTCTGTCGCGTCCGATTGAAATTACGCATGGGGTACGGCAGGCCTGTCCCTTTCTTCTGTATTGAACTCTGTCACAACCAACCCTCTCCTGGTTCGTTTAAGTCCCTGTCCTTCTTAGATTGCCTGGTGGTTGCCCCCTCCTTTTTCGCGTATGCAGATCACATCTCTCTCATGCTACCCGGGGGAGGTCGCCTTGAACCTGTGCTGAAGACCTTCGACGATTTTCGGAAGATGTCTGGCGCACTACTCTATTCGTTTAAGAGCGGTGCCCTCCCTCTACATTAAAACACAATCTTCTCGCGCTGCCCCCTATGGCGTACCCTCCAAAACCCTATTCAAAATGCTCGGTGTTGTCTTCGATGTTAATTGGGTACCTGTCTAAACTGGCCTAGAACACCTAAACATGCCTCCGCTCTTCTCCGTGAACTCAAATCTGTAGACCTGGCCCTCACTTTCTGTGCCCGTTTACTAACCTGTTGGTACAGCAGCCGTCTGTGGTTCCTCGCCGCTGTGTGTGTGTTCCGCGTGAGGCAATTCGAGTCGCCATAACTCACCTTGCGTTTTCTGTGGTCTGGTTCGGCCTACTGGGACAGGAGGTCACATCTGCATCTGACGCGGGCTGGGCGTGCTGGTTATCACGGAGCGATATCAAGCACTTCAGATGCGTACTCTATTGGAGACGCTTCACAGTCCTGATCATCCAATGTGCGCTTTGGTGCACTATTGCTTGGCCATGCCGTCCGGTGGTTCTTCGATAACACTGACAGCCGTCCGAGAGCAGAAGCTCCTTCCCCCTTTTCGAAGCTTGCATAGCTGCCGTCTGCCGCGTACGTGAGATGTCCCTGGACGCTGACGTCTTTCTCTGGGAAGCCAGGGATTTCTGCGCTGCACTCATGGAGGCACTGCTGGTTACCTTCCTGCCTGGTGCCGTGGGCGGTCATTCCGGGAGTGCCTGGCGACGTATCACACGCCGCTGGTTGGACGCTCGTCGTGCAAGTCTGCAGTGGAAGCTGGCTCATGGTGTCCTGCCCCTCCGCTCCTCCTCGCTCATAAGCGTTAACACGTTTCCTGTTGACGCTGTGTGGCGGTTTTCAAGTCCAGGTTTGGTCTCTCCCAAAAGTTTCTGGGAGTTCCCTTCTCTTCTTTCCCAAAGGTTCGTCAAAAGTGGCAATTTCTTGTGCCACTTAAATCTCACTGTTTTTAGAGTGTATACTTTTGGCTTTACCAGGCGAAAGAAGGTGGCCCGCGCAGCAGATTGACATTACGGCCGCTTACCTGAACGGGTTGTTGGAAGAACGCAGCTATATGGAGCAACTAGCGCAGTTTTATGCAGGAGATAGAGAGGACGTCTGCCCTCTGAAGAGGAGTTTGCACGGGATACGTCAATCCGAGAGTGGAATGTGAGACTTGACAAGTTTCTCAAGAGGGTGGGTTTAACCAGGTTAAAAGCTGATCCCTGTATCTATTTCCACAACCTGGGAGGTACCGTCGTTGGACAGTATGTTCATGACACCTTAAGCATAGCGCTGAAAGAAGACAAAGGAAGAAAGCTGAATCAAGGCACTGGAGCCCCCCTTGATATGATATATATCGGGGAAATTAGCCATATTCTCTGTATGAGAACAAAGGCGTGGAGCAGATGGGAGTTTGACCCCGGATAAGTTAGGGCATGCCCCAAGACATTCTGGACGTATTTGGGATGAAAGACTTAAGGGAGCATAAACGGCACAGGATCCATGAACGGTGGTGGTGCTGAAAGGGCTCGCCGTTGTCGGCGATCCAGGAAATTCAGACGATCTGATCCAGATTCAGACGCTCAAGTACGGCCAATTATCAGTGGATTTGTGCCACAGATATCGTCAGGCAGTTGGTAGATTGCTTTGCCTAGCTGAAGTCACGGGACCAGATTTAGCATTTGTACCCCTCTTTTGGCATTTGTAACCCGTACAAACTCCTCTACAAAAGGCAGACGTCAACTCTATTTCTTTCAAGAAACAGCGCTGGTTGCTTTATGTAGATGCGTCCTTCCAACAACCCGTTCAGGTAAACGGCCGTACGTAATATCGATTTGGTGCGTGGGTCACCCTGTTTCGACTGCTAAAGCCAAAAGTATAAACTCTAAAAACACTGACACTTAAGTGGCACATGAATTTGCTGTGACACTTTTGGGCTATCCCAAACCTGGATTTGAACAGATTCAGACAGCGAACTTAGTCCGTATGCAGCAACAGGAAACTTCTTAACGCTTGTCAGCGAGGTGCATAAGGTGTCATAGCTGGGAAGACGTGTGGCACTTGAGTTTGTGACAGCTGCCAGTGACACATGGTTTGATATTTTCGCTGTGTGAACGCTCCGTATCTCTGTTTGCTCATTCAGCTACCAACAATGGGGAAGCCTTGGCCAGTTCAAGTGGGGAACGTGGACGAGGTTTCTCACATCCGGTTCCATCTACTAAAAATGGCTCATTTAACTCGCTTTCTAGAATACTCAGATGACTCAGACCTTCAGGTTACTGGAACACGTCGAGGAATCTGAGTGTGTGATTCATGCGAGCGCGCGTCATTTACGAGATCACACCGTTCTCATTAGTGTGCCTTGCGGGATGACATATCATGCGTGGCCACCGCCCGGTAAAGCAGGGGCATGTAGGTAAGTTCTTTGAGGTTTCTTTTCTATTCAGAACGACAAACGCATGAAATCGCACAAAACATAGGAAAGCTGGGTGACAAACATGAGCCAAATGTGTCGGATTGTCTCTGTGTCGATCTCAGCCCTTCTGATGTACGCGTCTTTGCTCGTCGTAGAGAATTAGAAAAGACATATCCATGTGAAATTGTTGCCATGCAGACAATCACATCCACGAGTCTGCACAAAGTGCGTGACATGTACAGGGTGCGTTCAGATAAAGTGGCCCCCCATGTATGCACGTATGGCGTTCCCTGCTTACCACATGAACTTCCGGTGGCGCGGGGTGACGCATTTATCCGATGAAAACATAACAAAAGTCGTAGTAACGAAACTCCACGTAACAAAAAACAAATGTCCATGCAAACGTCGCTCTCCGTGCATCCCGATTTTCCTGTGCAGAAATCAATATGGCGGTCACGGAAAACTTGCGTCTCTGAAGTCTGTACAGCCACATTCTGATTGGCCGTTTGCATGAAAGTTAAGTAGCTGTCTCACGCTCGACCGGACGTCCTTGCTTCTTCCCCTGCGTGCTCGTGCGCGCGACTCCTCAACTTGTATGCAAATAGGCAATGTGGCTACCACGAGAGCAACGTCACGACTGACGCCCTGCGGGAATGTGCCCTGGACCGACTTCTAAGGGAAATGTGCCGACATATGTCTGAAAGCGTCTCGAAACTCAGAAAAAAAAACACTGTCGGAACCTGTATAAGACCGACAATGGCGAGCGCTATCACCAGCACCACCACCGCCATCATGATCCCACGAGACCACCTGCACTCTAAACATAGAACTTCAGCGCATAGCACGCCGAAGGTCAACAACTCGACAGATTGATGCCTTTATGACTGCTTATTTTTTGCAAACGGGAGGATAAGCCTTTCCGGGACACTTCACATAAACGTAAGTATCCCAGCAAGGCGTACGCCCCCCTTTTTCAGCTAATCAACAGTGTTAAATGCATCATTCTTGCGGTGAAATACCATGTTGTGAAAGTCTGCTTTCGGAGTGGGTGACCTTGTTTGTGACTCGTGGCGCATTCTTCGAAAAGCAACGAAAAGCATCTGAAAGTGACACTTGAACAAAGCTTCACTTTTTCTTCGCAAAAACTAACGCTTGCAACGCGTTATATAAGTGCCACCATTTTTAGAGCGTACGAACCGACTTCAGCTTTATCACTGGCGAAAATGTCTCCTTGTAGACAATTCCTTCAACCTTGGAGAAGCTACAAGCGACCAGCCTTGTTTTATAATGGTCTAGATCACCCATTTCGTTGTTCCTCATTTCCGTATTCCTCTGACCTTAGAGAAGCGAACACAAACAGTTTTCTCATGCGAGAACTTAAACCCATCCTCGAGAGACCATGTAGTAAACTTATTTAGAGCTAGCTGCATGTGACGCTCATATATTGCTAGGTTTGTAGATGAATAGGATATCGGAATGCCATCTACGTATAACTAGTATGACATGGAACGAGGAATGACACTGGCTACTGAATTGATTTTCACCAGAAGCAAAGTAACACTTTGGACGGATCCCTGTGGCACTCCGTTTTCTTGGACCAAAAAACCGGATAGGGTCGTTCCGAGTCGGTTGTCTTGTTCTGGAGGAAGTGTGTTATGCTCCTAAGTACGCGCCTCTGATCACAAGAGTACAAGTCTTATAGGATCCCAGTCAACACCGACTGTGGAACGTAGAATCTTCGTTGTCTAATGTTGACTAATGATGAACAATGTCGAATGTAGAATGATTGCGCTAATTCAACGCTGTTTCAACAGTACCTGGTCAATGGTGGATTGTGAACGTAAAGAAAAACGTTGATTTTTCATGAGCCACTCAACTGTACATATACGCAGCAAATATTTGCGTTGATTCTGCATTGTACCTTCAATATATCATCAACCTTTATCACGAATGGAAAAGTCGTTGCTTCTTCAGTGGGCATCCAATTGTTTCGCACTGTATTCTATTCTTACATTCTATTCTGCCGTTCGCGTATAGAGTAAGGCCTGTATGACGTGGTATTTATATGACTCATGCTGCCATTAATAATAATTTTTATTTATTTTATACCCTTATAGCCATACGCTTTTAAACCATACTTGTAAACGACTCATCACGGATCGCACGTATTCAGTAAGCAATGACAAACCTCGTCTGCCTCATCGCCCATCGACATTCTCCAACAGCCGTTTCAAATAGTCGACGCTAGCGAGTGCTGACGTGCGAGTGCGCGGACGGCGCGTCCAGCGCATCGCCGTGTCAGTTCGGTAGGATGGACATTGCATATTGTCACACGGAAAGGTCTTTGGTACTTCAGCATCATGCGTATTTTGTGCTGCAATCTCTGGAGCATAGATTCAGTACTGGCCAATGGGGTGAACAACTATGTTGAGCTCAACAGCGAATGCCGTAGTGTGCGAGAGCCAGCGTCCCTTTTGTTCACCGGCTTTCAAGTTTCACAGGTGAGTTTGCTTTCTTCCTTTTGCCTCACTTATGATCTGTGCATTCTTGTTTTCTCAACGATCACATGTGGTAGAGGTGTGGACCATAACAGCTTAGTATCCGAAGTAAACAGCTTTGTGTCGTTTTCTGTGCCTGCAGAATCTGGTTGCCTACCACTGACGAATTTATGCGAACTCTGGGTCTGTGTGTGATGTGCGCGTGTGATATGTAATTCGGTGTATCAGAATGGTTATTAAATATATTCTGATGAGATCCTACTGGGGTAACGTTTAGTGCTGTCCAGCTGTGTTTAGTACGATATGGCTTCTGAAAATGCCTTCGCCGTGTCGACATCAGTTGCAACAGAGCTTTACTCCATTGTTGAAGTCTGTGGGGGCGCTGGTATTTGCCCGCCTCCCGTCCGTTGACGCTCGAATAGAGTCCCCCGTCTGTCGGTACCCGCGGACAGGTTTCCAGACCCCGCAGGGGCTCTTGGTATAAGGTGCAGCGCCCTTGTCAGCACGATCAGTGACGCTGCAGAACCCGCAGGCCGCAGCCGACGTAAACTTAACCCGATAGCGATATAACCATGCATGGCACGCTGGGACAGCGCCTCTTGATGTTAGGCGGTTCGCCGCTCTAGACATGATCTTGCACGCTGTTGTTTCTTGATATACCGCCTTCTTGGATTACGCGGATATCAGGCTGATAAGGTGACTTTGCGCTCTACCCGGCGCAATGGTATCTCGGACGAATTTGAGACCGCCCGCAACCTGGAGAACGCTTATCTCTTAGGATTTGCAAGAGATAGCCCAGACGTGTTACGGTTTGATGTGACGCCCTGGTACGCTTGGGAAGGAGCCGGCTTTCAACTGGTTTAAGGCAATGTCTCGGTTCCCGGATGTCGCCGTTTCCCCGAGTATCCGACACCATTGTTTTGCGCAAAGGTTAGTCATTGCAGCGAGGGTCCTGCGCGGCTCAACCTGCCAGTACGGATCATCTGAGTTGCAGCACGTACGTTCCCGTCAATGCTTGGTTTCGGTCACCAGAACCTGGTGCTCCCGACCCAGT
Source organism: Ornithodoros turicata (assembly GCF_037126465.1). Lineage (NCBI taxonomy): Eukaryota > Metazoa > Arthropoda > Arachnida > Ixodida > Argasidae > Ornithodoros > Ornithodoros turicata. The sequence continues at coordinate 5,791,596 of NC_088207.1, forward strand.
GTGCTTTGCTTGAACTTCCGCTACGCGGCCCTTCACCTGTCTGTAAGGCGAGCGCTGATCCAGCACTCGTGGGGATGTGAGGGAGTTTCCCTCTCATTACTGCCCATTTTATTTTCTTCCAGGCGTTGACCGGGGTCGTCTCAGACGGCAGAGGTACAGGCCGCCCAGTCCCCGGTCACGGTCTCCGTTCCCGCCCACGCCTACAGGCCCTCGACCGCGGAGGTCAGTCGCGACGTGGACCGCCGTCCACAATGGATATCCGGTGTCCTGGGCCAGCCACTCAAGGTGGACTTCCCAACACCGCCCCCTCCGGACTTCGGACCCGGCCACCGTTCGACCCCCGTTCCGAGGTCTAACCTTGTCGGAGCGACACCCAGCGGACCCTCTTCTGCGGCTTTCGGCCGAGGAGCAGCGCCTCTTCTGCCCAACGTACGGAGTCCCCGAACTCCACCGAACCACCCACCGGCAGGGACGCCTGCATCGTTCTCGTGCGGCACAGGCGCCTGGCAACATCACTCCGGAGGCCTCCGTGAGTGTCCTACGTCGTCTCTGCCCAGAGACGCTGCGCGAATTTCTCTGTACCGTGAACCCGCCGCCACCGGAGCACGCCCCCGTTCCACCTGCACCCATGGACCCCGCAGACGACCTGGTGATGCAGTGTTCCTCGGACGAGGATGTTTGAACTTTCGTAGAGGACTTGGGAAGGGGGAGATGTGAGGGCGCTGGTAGCCCTAGGGATGTAGCCCCTTGGGGCACTAGTTGTTTTGCTGGGGATAAAAGAGCGGGCGCAACAGCGAAGTGGGCAGTGGCTGCCACGCAGCCAGGGCGTAGAGAACCTGTTCGGATGCGCTGGCAATGCGGTCTGGAATGTCGGAGAATAAACAAGGTTGGTTGGGAGTGAACCCGTTTTGTGGCTTTTCCCATGCGCGGTTGATGCGAGCGAGTTTGGGGTTCCGGTAGTGGTGAACGAAGGTTCCCACAAGTCGCACGTTCAAACAGTAGGCGGCGCAGTTATTTCAGACGTTACAAGTTGCAAAATGCAGATATATTTGTTCAGATCGCTTCGATTCATGTACTATTTTATAGGTGCTTGTGATATCTTGAACTGGCAGTGATGAAAGCAGCGGTAGCCTATTCTATGAACACTCAGACTCAGAACTTAGCTGCAAAGAAAATGAGTTGCCTTTTTACATCTGACTGCGTTGTTCTCTAAGGTTCCTTGTTTTTTGTATAACCGCTAATCTGGTTGTTGAGTGAGCTAGTGTCGCTTTTATAGGTTTTTATTAACTAATAACATCAGTTACAGTTGTCAGAAGGCTTGAACTGCGTCTGATTTCCTCGCATTTCGTCCATTGACAGCCTCACGCATGTGTAAAGGATCTGGCGTCTCGACAACAATGAAGAGCAGGGCATAAACCAGAAGACGAAGACATCGCTTGGGCCTGTCAGTGATTAGGCTGCTTCCGCATCAAACCATCTATTCGCTGAAGGGAGCTGCGGTAAGAGACTGTCACGCACGTGTTCCTACTGGTTGCAGATTGCCTGTTTTTGACGTCTATTGAGGGCAGTGTTTGAATTGCTGTCCCACTAGATGGAATGACCTATGTTATTGGTTATCTTTCAGGGATGACTGTGTCCAAGAGGCATCCATGTGATTATTATTATTATGACCATTATCAGCTATTACCTTTTCTATATATATATATCACTAATTGATCTAAGACTTTAATAAACGAGCACATAAACGGTCATGCCCCTCATTATAAATAAATATATATTCCCCCCCCCTCATTATCTTATTGGATATTCACTATTGCACATTTGTACTATTGTATTTGGACAAAATTAGATTTGGGGATACCTGCGCTTTTTGCCAGCAGAAGTGGAGCTTTAAAGTAGCATAGTAGGATGAGGTAGCAATAGACAACGTAGAAAAAACAACAGTCAACGTAGAAATAGCGTTATAAAATTCTAGTTGATCCTACACTCTTAAAAATAAACTTCACCACATAGCACGCTCCTAGCCAACAATCACTCTGAATGACAACGTTATCGCCCCTTATTTGTTGAAAACGGAAGGCGGAGCCTATTTCTGTGCCGTGCATAATGAGCACAAAATAGGCTCTGCCTCCGGTTTTCAACAAATCAGGGCCGCCGCCCCTGATTTGTTGAAAACCGGAGGCAGAATGATGTCACGATTGACGCCCTAAGGGAATGTCACTCGTATGCTGACTTAAGGGAAATGTCCCGACATATGTCTGAAAGCGTCTGAGGAAAACTGAGGGAAAACCTATAGACAGAACTGCCGCCGGCGTCTTTGTGAGGCCGACAACGGCGTGCTTTTCACCAGTGTCACCACCACCATCGTGATACCACGAGACCAACACAGAACCATTTTACAGATTGATGCCTTTATCACTGTTGATTTCTTGAAAACGGGAGGATAAGTCTTTTCGGTACACTTGACATATCTACGTAACTGTTCGAACAAGGCGTACGCCTCTCGTTTTCAGCTAATCAACTCTGTTAAAGGCATCATTCTGTACCATGGCTGGCTTTCGGCGTGTGATGCGGTGAAGCTCTGCCTTTAAAGAGTGCGTGACCTTGCTCATGACACTTGCTCTGAGAGCTCTCGAATAAACCACCTCCCGTGGCATTGTGGTTAGGGTGGCCGCTTTCCACGCACTGGGAGGTGACACGGGTTCGAATCCTGTCACCGGCTGTGCTGTCTGAGGTTGGGTTTTCCGAAGACTTTCCAGACGAATGTCGGCACAGTTCCCCCTGAAGTCGGCCCAGGACGCATACTTACCCCTCTGTCGCCCACTCGTTCCTGCTGTCCTTTCTCCATCTGTCCACGTCTGTACGCCGCTCATAGCCACAGTTGCTTCGCGGCGCTAACACGGAATTAAAAATAAATAAATAAAAAGCTCTCGAATACAGTTCCAGTTCAGTAGTGGTAAACCGTTTATTATCTTCTCCCGCTCCCCGTTCGTTGGTGCCACGCACCAGATTGTCGTCGTTGCGGCTCGCGGGCCCTTTTCTTGCCTTGGTCACATGACCACCTCGTCGTTAGAGTCTTTCATTGTCCTCCCTCCTGACTCAGGTTCTTCGAAAAGCAACAGAAAGCGTCTGAGAGTGACACTTGAGCAAAGCGTCACTTTTTTGCAGAAAGTGTCGCTTGCAACGCGTCACGAAAGTGCCACAATTTTTAGAATGTATGAATCGACTTCAGCTTTATCATTGGTGAAGATGTCTCCTTGAAGACAATCCCTTCAACGTAGGAGAAATCACACGTGACCAGCCTCGCTTTATAAGTGTCTAGATCACCGTTTTCGTTGTACTTCTTCCGGAAGACCCGCTTGTTTTTTATCACATGTCGACAGCTCGCCTAGGAACTACCTCCTATGTTTCGTTGTTCTTCAGGTCTCCCTTCGCGGTGGAGTGACGCGAAAGTGAGCTGGTCCTTCAGATTTTCGTGAAGCGCCCCCTGGGTAGCGCGGTTCGCCCTCGGGTGGGCCGTGTATTTTAAAGGAGCGGCCGATAAAATGATCGTCGGTGCAGTATCGCTTGCGGTGCACGAATAAATTCGCTTTGGCTTGGCGGCTAGCCGCCCGGAACGCGTGGGCCGAGCGGACCGCAACCTCCGACGGATCCACTAGCGCTTTCGTTGGGCTTTTGTTGTCAATGCTGTCACAGTCCAAGTGTAAACTTAAGGCATCGCTGAATTATGGTTCCCAATGTGGGATCACCGTGTCGTTGATGCCCGTGGACAGAAAGTAATATTCGTCAAAGGAAACATCACCTTTTCTGAGCCGTTAGCTTAATCCTTTAGTCCCTTACTCCCTCCCGTGGAAATGTAACTGTCCCCACTATTCAGCAGGCAGACTGCCGAAGACTTTATTTTACTAATAAACGTCACTACCACCACCATCCCGTATGGCAACGTTCTCTCTGTTGATTGATGAAAAATGAACGGCGTACGACATTTTTTTTGCGAAAAAATGGCGTATTGTCATCAAGTAAGAAAGAAAAAAAGTACGCTCCCGTTTTCAACAAATCAGGGGAGAGAACGATGTTACTCGGGATGATGGTTGGCTAGGTGCATTCTATATTTAAGAACATTTCTTTCAGTTCTCAAAAGTTGTCAAAAGTTGTCTTCATCGCGTACCGCTAAGTGGCGTGAGAGGCGAACATTTTTATTGTGAAGCTTCCACACACCGGCAAAGTTGGATAACTAGCACTGACCATATGTAGTAGTGGGCAGACTGCATCGCAGCGTTTACGGGAGTTGCCACATTAGAAATCGTGCGTTTATTTCGATCCGCGTATTGATCTTTCGCCTTTGGGCTAGGATCTTTCGCGGTGGAGGGAGGCGAAACGGAGCCGGTCCTTCATATTTGGAGAAGGGCCCCTTGATAACGCGGTCCGCCCCTGGGTGGGCCGTGTCTTTGAACGCGCAGCCGATAACAAGGTCGTCGGGGCAGTACCGCTTGCGGTGCTGTTCCGGGAAGATCTTTTCTTGATCTTTTGAGGCATTGCACACTCCCGAACACCCAGCGACTGTAACGTAAAGTTAGTGTCTGTCCAAACGCTTGTCAAATCCTACAGTTGGCGATACAAGGTCCAAAGGGGATTACCTCCATAGGTAGCTCTCCTGGTTGAAGACAATACACACTCCCGAACACTCAGCGTGCGCACTAGTGCAGTACTCCCTGGGATGTGCTACCACGTGGTTCGTTGAGAGCCCTAGGTTTCGGCCTAGGTCCGAAGTCCTGCCTCATCAATACAGGGCCTGTGTTGATGTTGTACGGCGTTTGCGACTCCAGCTTCCGCACGCTGAGATCCAGTTATGGGCTGTCAGCGATTCTTGTACAGCTATCCGGGAGTTGGAGTCCGGTCCCCCAGTTCCTTCGGTGCAGACGAAGCTGTCTTGGCGTCGAATCACTGCGGGCTGGTAGGTGCCCGCCGCGCCAGTCTTCAGAGGAAGTTGGCCCACGACGTTCTTCCTTCTCGCGAGCGACTACACCGTTTTCACATCTCTCCCTCTGACAATTGTCCGTCTTGCGGGATGCGTGAAACCGCAGAGCACTGTTTCAGGCGTTGTCGTGTTCGTCTTTTCTGTGGCTTCCGCGAGGGACGTTAAATACGGGGTGCCGTGTGATGAGCTTTCATCGCACGTTAAAGAACCCTCAGGTGGGCAAAAGCAATCCACAGACCGACCGCTGTGGCGTCGCTCATGATCTCAGTTGTCTCGCGACGTAAACACCCAATTATAAAATTTTCTGTGGCGCAGAGTAACCCAGATATTTCAGCCGCTGTGTGTCTGCCCGCCTGCAGTAATTTGATTCGCCATAACTCCCAGCGCCTTCCGTTGCCTGTGGTCTGGTTCGCTTGAATGGGTCAGGAGGTCACATCTGTATGTCACTCGTGATCGGGCCGGGCTTGGCCTGCCGGTTACCACGAAGCACTTGAGATCCGCGGTCTCTTTGAGGCGCTTCACAGTCCTGATAATGCAGCCTGCGCTTTGATGCACTATTTGCTCTGTCATACCGTCTGGTGGTTCACCGATAACACTGACAGCTGTCCGAGAGCAGAAGCTCCTTCCTCCCCTTTTCCCAGCTTGCTTACCTGCGATCTGACGCGTACGTGAGATGCCCCTGGACGCCGACATCTCTCTCTGGGAAGCCAATGATTTCTACGCCGCACTCATGGAGTCACTGCTGATACCCTCCCTGCCTGGTGCCGTGGGTGGGCATTTCGGGGGTTCCTGGCAACGTATCATACCTGGCTGGTTGGACGCTCGTTGTGCAAGCCTGCAGTGGAAGCTGGCTCATGGTGTCCTGCCGCTCTGCTCCTCCTCGCTCATAAGCGTGAACACGTTTCCTCTTGATGATGTGTGACGCTTTCCAAGTCCAGGTTTGGTCTCTCCCAAAAGTTTCACAGCAATTTCCTGTGTCACTTAGGTGCCACTTTTTTAGAGTGTAAACTTTTGGCTTTAGCAGGCGAAAGAAGGTGGCCCGCGCACCAGATCGACATTACGACCTTCTACCTGAACGGGTTGTTGGAAGAACGCATCTACATGGAGCAACCAGCGATGTTTCACGAAGAAAATTGAGATGACGTCTGCCTTTTGAAGAGGAGTTTGTACAGGTGACGTCAGTCCGGGAGTGTAATGTCAGACTTGAACAGCTTCTCAGGCGCGTGGGTTTAACCAGGTTGAAAGGGAATCCTTGTATCTGTTTCGACAACCTGGCGGGTATCGTAGTTGGGGGGTACGTACACCTTAAGCATAGCGCTGAAGGAAGACAAAGTAAGAAAGGTGAAACAAAGCGCTGGAGCCACCTTTGATATGAAAGATATCGAGGAACTTAGCCACATTCTCTCTATGAGAATACAGCGTGGAGCCGATGGGAGTTTGAACCTGGATCAGTAGGCGAAAGAAAAATACTTTCGCGGGACACCACCGCAAGCGGTACTGCCCCGTCGACCTTTTTATCGGCCGTACCAGTGAAAGACACGGCCCACCCAGGGGCGGACCGCGTTATCAAGGGGCCCTTGTCCAAATACGATGCCGGATGCGAGTACAAGTTTGTGACTTTTGTGACGCCAGTTTTTTTTTCGGAGCAAAAGATGGCCCTGACCGGGTTTTGCCAAAAGGCACTTCGCTGTTCGTTTTCAGCAAGCGACCACGAGAGTACAATACAGTAAAATATCAAGTAAATAATAAATGTGTTTATTACTTCAACAGAAAGAGTAGGGCCGGTTGGTAATACTCCATTTTTATGATGATTATTATGATTTTATGATTAGTTGTTGACGCAGTGTGCGGTGCTCAGGTATGGAAGAAGAGGAGGAGGGTACGAATGAGAAGATCGTATTTGGTTTCATGTTCCGCTCATTCCAGTAAAAGTGGTTGAAAGTTGCAACCTGCTCTTTCCTATTCAGTTCTAACCGTATGTCCTTATTCTTGTCGCTAAAAATGGTGTTTGTTACTTGTCTTGTGTTTTCATGTCAAACGTTTATCTCACACTCTTACAACTGTGTACGGTGAGGGTAAGCTCGCGTTCATGGAGCAAAATTACTGCAGAAGAATGGGTTAAACAGGACCGAAAAAAGTTAGGCTTCCAACCCCTGTAAACTTCCCGACCGCTGACCACTTTTTTTGTTCTTTTTTGGTGTGTGTGTGTGGGGGGGGGGGGTTCGCCCCCAGCCGAAACCGAACCGAACCGACATACCTGAACCGATTCAAGCGTATAATTTCCGGTCAGCGGAGCAAAACTGGAACCGATACAACATGCCTGAACCCGAACGCGAACCATACCGAAAAACAAATACTCGTTCCGATCCCTGGTATGCACAAAAGCGTTCCCTGCTTACCATATGAATTTCCGGGGGCGCGGGGCGACGCATTTATCCGATGAAAAGCAACCAAAAAATCGTAGTAACCAAAGTTCACGTAACAAAAAGTTATCCATGCAAACTTAGCTCTCCGTGCATTCCGATTTTGTTATATAAGAATCAATATGGCGGTAACGGCACAGTTACGTCTACAAGGGACAGATATATCTCAAGAAAAGGAGCAAAGGTACATGGGCCACAGTATAGTCTTTTTAGGAGATCATAGTGACATGTCTTCCTTTTCTGCATTTGACCGGTACTTATCACCCACAGATGAACTTGAGAAAATGCCACATCACAAACGAAGACAGAGATGATGTAGTTACTCCTTCAGTTACTAATGCCTAGATGTAAGTGTAGGAAGGGAGTTGCCTCAGGAGCCGCCCATATTTCGAACAGAGACTGTTCTTCTTCTGGGCAACTGAGGCAACTCCTTTCCTACATCTCTGCCGGTTCGCTGGATTTCGACCCATATACATGTAAGTGTAGTGGTTTGTACGTTTTATTCCGGCATGTTCACTCGATAATGTCGATAGCGATCGGGCTCCATGGTGCATGGCAAATGGAAAATACAACATTAAACACAACACTAAGCAAAGATTAAGGTATGTTTGCCTACTCGCGGTAGAATGATAGGTCACACAAAACAAAAAGCGACAGCAAAACAAAAGTTTTTAGCTACTGTCCAGATTGTAATCCAGTATTCTCTTTGGAACTTGTTTCTCCTTTCCGTGGTGTCTTGGGCAGGGATTGGTCATTGCGTTCTTGTCCGGTACTGGTTCGCTGTCCATCCGATGGTGATCCAGTCTGTAGGCTCTCCGTTGGTGGCAGACGTTCCTCATGCTGTGGAGGATGTGGCGGGTTTGAAGCTGCCTGCGCTGGAACACGGGAAAACGAGAAAGGCGTTCCACACCTTTGCGGCTGCCAACACAAAACTGTTTGGCCCTTGGCTACGCAAAATCTCGAGTGGTTTACTGAAACTTTCCTATCCTTTCTTCTGTTTTCCAGGCGGTCTCCAACCTTGAATCCTCTATCTTTTGCTCCCTTTTGACATCTGTATAGCGCTTGGTTTGCTCTTGGTTCCCCTTCACTCTTTCTTCCGCAGGCGTTTTAATTCTAGCGATGGGTCGTCAAAGAGCGCTGCTGTTGGGAAGCCAACCACATCAAGTCTGGTGCGAAGGTTCCTCCCGTGCAACATAAAAGCAGGGGTAAGTCCTGTTGAACAATGTGGAGTGGCACGATAGATTACGAGATACTCTGTTGTTTCTTCCTTTAGGCGTCGTTATTCTAATGCCACGGACGTATTTTGGTTACCGTTTCCATTTTCGTTACTGCTATATTTTTGTTTCTGTTTCCGGTATCCGTTTCTGATACCGACCTTTCAATTTCGTTTCCGTTACTGTTTCCGGTAGTGGAAAGGTTGTTACAGACTAAAAATTGAAGTCACTGAAATCATTGAGCGTTACCAATTGAGCTAAGCTAACATGCGTTCCCAGCGACTTCCAGGGGGACGTCATCTGAAGGGACAAACCAGCCACTCTGTCTCACTCATCCCCCATTCACTCTTACATTTTTGCTCACTCATACACATATTCTTACGAGTGAAAGGAGGAAAAAAAAGAAGTACAAAATAAGTAACTGCAAGTTTTCCCGTCTATTTTAGTCCAACTGCCATCTGAATTAGTCCAGGTGCCACCTGAAATAAGCGACAGCACCAGCGGTGTCGTCTGCTATGGGAGTGACGCCTTTTCGCGCTCTTCTAACTTCGCGGAATATCCTGCAGTTCAGTCAGAAGATATTCTGTAGCAGACGACAGCACCAATGGTGTCGTCTGCTATGTGAGTAGTGGCTTCTCTTGTGTTTTTTCTAACCATGTGGAATATCCTGCAGTTCAGTCAGAAGATATTCTGTAGCAGACGACAGCACCAGTGCCGTCGTTTGCAATACTTTGGCTCCAACTCCCAATATCTCGTGTAAATCGTGCAAATGTTCCACATAAGACACGGCACAACTTCAGTTCCATCAGCAGTTTTTTTTAACTTTTTCTTCCACTAGAATACTCTACAAAGATGACCCTCGTGTGAGCACGCCGTTATAGTGCTCAAAAACACCATGGATTAATTCAGATGGCACCCGGATTAAATTGAATAGCATATGGATTTTTTCAGATGATGAATTGAATGGCGCTCGTATTATTTCAGATGGCACCTGGACTAATTCAGATGGCACTTGGACTAAAATGTATGGGAAAACCTGTAGACATCGTAGGCTGTCACCCTCGTGCTATGGTGGAGTATAGTCATGTGTTGATGTCATGGCGGAGTTATGAGATCTGGGACGCGGTAGGTGACGTATGCACCCTGGAGATCCAATATTGCGCTTTGTGTGTAGTATTTAGGGCATTACAGGGAATAGAGTCATCAAAATACAAAAACAAAATATGAAAAGTCACTCAAATGTCATCGTACAACAGGAACAGCCATTACCCGAACTCAATACCGGACGATAAATTTGTTTCCGCTTCTGCTTTCGGTAATGGAGGACCGTGGTATGTGTTTCCGTTTCGTTATCGTTACCATCTCCAATTTTGCTAATATACCGTTTCTCTTTCTGTTACCATTACCGTTACCCTTCCCTGGCTTGCACAACAACCTTCAGGACACGACTGAACGTTTCAATCATTCCATTTCACTGGGAATGGTAAATGGAGGACATGATACGACATATCCCGCGTTCCGGTAGGAACTCTTTAAACTCCTGAGATATAAATTTTGGTCCATGGTCCGTGACTAACTCCATGGGGTAACCTTCCCGCCTGAAAATGCTTTGATGGAAATTCACAACAGATGTCGTGGTCGTAGTCTTCCTGAACGCTACGTCTGGCCAGTGGCTGTAGTAATCAATGAGTGTTACCACAAAGCGGCAAGAAGCTGGTCCATTTTGAAACGGTCCGGCCACGCCAATGCCTAGCTTTTCCCATGGGCCTGAAGGTAAGGGCACTGGGTTCAGCGGTGTTGCAAATGTTTTCGCCGACTTATCAGCTGCTTGGCATGTAGTACATTGGAGCACCACGTTTTGTACCTGTTTGGCCGTGTTTGGACACCAGTAGTGCAGTCTGATCCTCTGCTTCGTTTTAACGATTCCCAAGTGCCTCTCAAGTGGCTCTCACGTGCAACGCTGATTATCCGGTCTGTCAACGCAGAAGGAACCACAATTCGTGATCCTCTCAACAAAGGTCCCTCCACTTCTGACAATTCGTCATGTATTTGAGAAAAGGGCACAACATCAATGGCAGGTCCTTCCTTGCAGGCCAAGTCTTGCTTACGTACTGCAAAATCTTCTGCAGTGTTTCATCGGTGCTTGTTGCCTCTTGAAGTTCAGTTTCCATGACGCAGTCGGTCAACAAACAGATCACTTCTTCCTCCGATTCAGTCATTTCTGGTCCAGACACGGGAGGTCCAGACAATGCATCTGTGGTTACGTTGTCTTCCCTGCTTGTATATGACAGTAAAGCTACAGTTCATTAGACGGTCATACCATCTTGAAATGCGAAGAGGACGGTGTCCTGATCATTTTGATGTCAACAAAGTAACTAAGGCCTCATGATCCGTCCGCAGCACAAAATCGCCGGCCCACAACTATGTATGCCAAAATTCCAATGCTAATGCGCATGCATGGGCTTCCCGTTCAGGGGCAGAATACTTTCGCTCTTGAGCAGAGAGTGGTCTAGAAGCAAATGCGACCGTGCGAAGGTAATCTTCGTGCAGCTGTTTTAGGACAGCACCCAAGCCATATCCTGATGCCTCTGTGGTCACGATAGTGGGCAAACTGCCGTCGAACATCGCTAATGCAGGGCACTCACTTAGTTGACGTTTGATGCTTTCAAAGCACAGTTGTGCATCCATTCAAACCATTCAAACGGCTTTTCTCCTCGTAGGAGGTTTCTCAGTGGCTCCACCTGAGTTGCAAAGTTTGCAATAAACATGGAGTGAAATTGTGGCGGCTTTGCCATCGGCATCGCGGCGCCGCTGTTGTTGAGGCGCGAGCAAAATAAACGTTCGTTCACTTGCTCCCTTGCGAGCTACCAGGAAGGTTGTCCCTTACTTGTGTCACTTGTCGCTACAACTGGTGACCCGGACGTGGAACCCTAACGTTCCATCCGCCATTATGTCTACTGGCGATGCTCCCCCAACTGGGCAAGCCTTAGCGACAAACTCAGTTACACCGGTATCCTCCATCGCCGTCAAACTTCCTCCGTATTGGGATCGCAACCCCGCGACGTGGTTTATTCAAGCGGAAGCACAGTTTCACCTCTCCGGCATCTCGGCCGAACGTACCAAGTATTACCACGTCATCGCGGCCCTTTCACCATCAGCGGCAGAAGAAGTGTTTGATATCATTGCCAACCCTCCCGCCGATACCCCGTACCAAGCCCTGAAAGCGGCACTCTTGAAGCGTACATCGCCGTCCGACCGCGCCCGTCAGCAACAGCTGTTGTCAGCTGAAGAACTAGGCGACCGGCGCCCAACCCAACTGCTGCGCCGGATGAAACAGTTACTCGGCGAAGGAAGCAATGCCAGTACCGTCAGTTTCCTCCGCGAGCTATTCCTCCAACGGCTCCCTAAAAATGTCCAGATGGTTCTTGCCAGCACTCACAACCTCGGCATTGAAGAGCTAGCGAGTTTGGCTGACGCAGTCATGGAAGTCGCATCACCTGCTACTATGACCTTGGATTCCGTCCAAGCGCCTCAAGTCGATCCTCCCCCAAGTGTACCTCCCTTCCCTGACGCCAACTCGAATTTCGCCACTCTTTCTCAACAAGTCGCTCACCTGACTCAATTAGTTGCGGCTTTGTCCACTCAATCCCGCTCTCCGTCGCCACGTCGCCAGCGTTTCCGCTCCCTCAACCGGTCTCCTCGCCATCGCAGCCCAGGTTGGCGCGACAGGAACGGGCTTTGCTGGTACCATCACCGCTTCGGCCAGGAAGCCCGACACTGCTTCCAACCTTGCGCGTGGGCGGGAAACCCGCCGGCCAACCACTAGTGGCGGCGAGTGGACGTGGCCCTAATGATTGCCGCCTTTTTCACATCGTGGACCGTACCTCCGGCATGTGTCTTCTCGTGGATACTAGCGCTGAAGTTATCGTAATCCCTGCCTCGAAACTCAGCCGCCGCTCCCGAGAACCTTGCTTATCCCTCAATGCGGCCAATTCAACCACCATCCCTGTATACGGCCAAAAGTACTTAACCCTAAACCTTGGATTGCGACGAACCTTCCGCTGGCTGTTCCTGATCGCCGATGTTCACCAGGCGATCTTAGGAGCAGATTTCTTACACCACTTTAACCTGCTCGTCGACGTTTCTGGGAAGCGCCTGGTCGACTCCTTGACACACCTGTCTGTGCACGGTACTAAAGGAGTTTCCCGCACTCACCAAACCACCTGACTGGAACCAGCTCGTCCAACACGACGTTTACATCATGTGCTCACTACTGGCCCTTCTGTTCACTTTCGACCACGTCGTCTCGCTCCCGAGAAGTACAGGATTGCCAAGGCCGAATTCGATCACATGTTTGAGCTCGGTATCATTCGCCCATCATCCAGCACCTGGGCGTCACCCCTCCACATGGTGCCTAAGAAAACGGGCGACTGGCGGCCTTGCGGTGATTACCGCGCTTTAAACCGCATCACCGTCCCTGACCGCTACCCCATTCCGCACATCCTCGATTTTGCAGCCAGCTTGGAAGGGGCCACAACGTTTTCGAAAATTGACTTGGTTCGCGCATACCACCAGATTCCCATGGCGCCGAAGGACATCCCTAAAACAGCCCTCACCACCCCATTTGGCCTCTTTGAATTCTTACGGATGTCCTTCGGGTTGCGAAACGCGGCCCAAACCTTTCAAAGGTTTATAGATTCTGTCACCCGCCGGCTCCCTTTCGTGTACGCCTATCTAGACGATCTGCTGGTGGCCAGTCGCTCTGCAGAAGAGCACGCCCAACACATCCACGCCCTCTTTGCACGCCTGGAACATCATGGCATCGTCATCAACGCTGCAAAGAGCGAGTTCGGTGTAGCAGAGCTCGATTTTCTTGGCCATCGCATAAACAGCACGGGAATCTTACCACTACCATCCAAGACAGCTGCTATCCGCGATTTTCCCCGCCCGACTTCAGCCACCAAGCTCCGGCAGTTTCTCGGAATGGCTAACTTCCATCGCCGTTTTGTGCCCGCCTGCGCCTCTACGCTCCAGCCTCTGGAAGCGCTTCTCTGTTCACGCAAACCTCCGCCACCAACCCTACAATAGACAGCAGAGGCTACCAAGGCTTTTGACAAGATCTGAGAAGATATCGCCGAAGCTACACTCCTTGTCCACCCTCGGCATGACGCCCTCACGAGCTTAATGGTGGACGCCTCGGGTGCCGCGGTTGGCGCCGTGTTGCAACAGCTCTCATCCGGGTGGCAACCTCTCGCTTTTTTCTCGAAGAAGCTGAAACCACCTGAGACTCGATATAGCACCTTCGGCCGCGAGCTGCTGGCCGCTTACCTCTCGGTAAAGCACTTTCGACACTTTCTGGAAGGACGCTCCTTCATCATATTCACCGATCACATGCCCCTTACGTACGCCCTGTCATCCGCCAGCACCAGTTATACGCCACGAGAAACCCGACATCTGGCCTACATTGCTGAATTCCCATCGGACATCCGTCACGTCACTGGCACCAACAACCCAGTCGCTGACGCCCTCAGCAGATCTGTCTCAACCGTTGGCTCTGCCAAATCCCCGTCGACGCTGTCCTTGGACACCTTGTCCGAAGCCCAATCCATGGATTCTGAACTCGCCACGTTCCGCGCCAACTCGTCGTCTGGCCTGGTCATCCAAGACATTGCGTTGCCAGGCGCGTCCAAGCTTGTGGCCTGCGACACTTCCCAAGGACGTCCCTGCCATTTCCTTCCTCGGGCGTTCCGTCGCGCTGTGTTCGACACATTCCATGATTTGTGTCATACCGGCGTCCGCGCGACGCGAGCGGCCATTTGCGAGCGTTACGTCTGGCCGCGTATGAACAGCGACATCAGCCGTTGGGTGAAGGCCTGTCTGCCCTGCCAACGAAACAAAGTTCACCGCCACACTCGCCTGACGCCTTTCCCCCCGCCCGATCAACGTTTCGACCATATACATGTGGACCTCGTGGGCCCGCTTTCACCAGCTCAGGGTTTCAGATATATCCTCACTATCATCGACAGATATACCCCCTGGCCGGAAGCAGTTCCTCTCTCAGATTCCACGGCCCCAACTGTCGCAGCGCCTCTTCTCCGTGAGTGGGTCTCCAGATTCGGAGTCCCGTCGATTATCACCACTGACCGGGGCCCGCAGTTCGAGTCGGCGCTTTTCTACAGCCTTACGAACGCGCTTGGGACTCGCCGCATCCGAACAACCACTTACCATCCCGCATCCAACGGCCTTGTGGAAAGACTCCATCGGCAGGTCAAGGCCGCATTACGGTCATCACCCGAAACTCCTTGGCCTGAAGCCCTACCCATTGTACTGCTGGGAATCCGCTCTGCATTCAAGCCAGATTTCGACTGTTCCTCGGCAGAGCTCGTGTATGGTTTGGCGCTCCGGTTGCCCGGTGACCTCGTGTCACCCCCATCTACTCCCGCCGTACTCCCACCATCCGATTTCGTCACCCGCCTACGCAGCGCCATGGCTGCCTTACGCACTGAACTTCCCGTTCCAACTCTGGGCGTCCCTACCAACATCCTGACCTGTGCAGCTCTACACACGTTTTCCTTCGCTGTGATAGAGTGCGAAAACCTCTGCAGCCCCCTACACCGGCCCGCATCGTGTTTTGAGCCGAGCGGCCAGCTATTACACAGTTCTCGTCAACGGGAAAGAGGAAAATGTCAGCATCGAGCGCCTAAAGCCTGCTTCTCTCGACACCCATCCACCTCCCTCGACCTCCATCGACCTCCCGAACTCGCCCTCTCAATTTCCTCGCCCGGTCCAGGCTTATCCCCTCCATCGACCATACGCCGTTCCGTGAGCTGGTCCAAAAACCTAGTCCGCACCCGTCACCTTCCAGCGACGCGCTAGGAGGGGGGGAATTTGTGGCGGCTTTGCCATCGGCATCGCGGCGCCGCTGTGGTTGAGGCGCGAGCAAAATAAACGTTCGTTCACTTGCTCCCTTGCGAGCTACCAGGAAGGTTGTCCCTTACTTGTGTTACTTGTCGCTACAAAATCCTATCATTCCAAGTAAAGAGCGTAGCGTACGTCGGTCTGTTGCAGCAGGAGTGTCCAGTAATGCGGACACATTTTACTGAAATGGGTGTGAAATGACATGTGCTGTGGTCTGGTATCCATTAAAATACACTTCTGGAGAGCGAAATGTACATTTTTCGTTTAGTTTCAGTCCGCAAGACACACAGTCTTACACAATCTCGCTGCAGCTCTTTTCCTCTTTGCAGCGACTACAGGTGATACCCGCTGTGGTACATCTACCGGTTCGATCACATCAAGTTCAAGCAGCCGTTGGACTTCCAAGTCTATTTCATCCTCGATAATCTGTGGTAGTGGTCGATACTTTGCTCGGGTTGGGCTTGCATCCTCTCGTACTTTAATGTAGTGCATGAACCCTTTAGCCAGTCCTGAGAAGCAGAAATGAAAAATTCTCGCCTGAGCTCTTCGTGACTAGAGTCATCTTCCTGAGGCTGGGTCTGTAGGCAACTCAGTGTTGCACCCTGAATGGTAATCTCTAGGGCCATTAAAGCGTCCATCCCAAAAGTGACGTTCCCTTGGGCACAACGTAGAACAGAATCGAAGCCTCTTTGCCTTTGTACCTGACATCCTGGAATGTGCATCCGAGTACATCTATTCGCTTGCGTAAGTAGTCAAGCAGTTTGATGCATGCCGGTCTCAAGGACGTGCTCTCCCCAAGCAGTAAAAGGTCATCGTGTCGCAAAATGGAAACGGATGGTCCAGTACCTATTAGTAAATTTTTGCGGTTTCCACTGATGTCCACATTCACCGTAATCGTATTCTTCCGTGTGCCGTCTACTTTTAACAAACAGAAATTTTCTTGAACATGAAAGAACCGATGCTCCGAGGCTGGCTGACCTTTCCAGTGACATTCATCTTTCAACAAATTCTCTTCTTCAGTTTCCTCTGATTCGACTACTTCACGAGTGTCCGCTTTATCTTTTTCACCTCGGCACAATGCTGCATAGTGTCCACTTTGTGGCATTTCGTACTCTCACGGTTTCTTGCTTTGCAGTGTTGGGAATTTTCATGGTGGTAATTTTTGCCACATCGGCAACACAATCGCGAGAGTGCGTGATGTTCATCCATCCTAAAGAGGGTGCCAATAATGAGGACATTAGAAACAGCATTCTAGCTAAATTGAATCCTGTTCAGCTGGGAATACCTGAGGTTGAACTAAGAGACATCAAAAAGGGTGGAATCTTGGTTAAAGCAAAGATCGTAGAAGCTTTACAGGCTATGGCGGATGCCTTGGTTGCAGATGAGGAACTTGACAGTATGGTAAAGAGCTCCTTCCCGAAAGAGAGAAACATTCGTTTAAAGTTATGGGGAGTTGAAAACAGAGTTGACCCAACTATACTCAGGGAGGTCATAAACGTGAAAAACGATTTGAATATAACTAGAACGAATTCAAGATCTTAAACCAGGTTAAGCAGGGAGCATTTAGTAATTTTGTAGTGGAAGTGAACCCTGAAAAGGGGGGGGGGCAGCAATCTTGGTAAGAAAGGGGTGGCTGCACACTGGTTGGCCCTCGTGCCGGGTGCAGGAGTTAATCAATGTCAGATCTTGTTTCAGGTGTCTCACGTACCGTCATGGAACAAAAGCGTGGACGGAAAAACACATGAGGTGTTTTAGATATGGTGACGTGGGACATCTGGCGAGACAGTGCGCCCGGACGCGGGGGTCAGACCTTTGTGCTGCCTGTCAGCGTGAGAACGCTATAAGGGGTACAGCATATGGTGTAGAGCACCCATTTAACACTACAAGGTGCCCGCTATGTAGAAGGGAACTGGAAAAACTGCGGGGGGAGCACCGTCTATAATGAAAAATTCATTAGTAACATGGTCTTATATTGTTAGAATGTTGTATTTAAAAAAAAAACTTTCTTCAATGATCCAATTAAGATTTTTGCAATTTAATGATGGTCGCGGAAGAGCCGCCACGGAGAACATGGTACAGTTTTGCTTAGAACAGGGTGTAGATGTAGCACTACATATACATACATGACACAGGAACCTTTCTTTTCTCCTGATAAATTGTTTTATCCTCCTCATGGAAAGGGTATGATCTATTGCACTGCCAGAGCAAAGGTAGCCGCATTTGTAGGTGATATACAGGGAGAGGTATTTCCATATAAAGTCACGGATGAATTATTGGTGTTGATCATCACGGTGGGCGGAAAAGAAGTCGTAGTTGTTAATGTTTACATAAGCCCCAACGCAGCCTTACAGCCAGTGGTACAGGACCTGTGTGCTATTCATAGTATCTTTCACCATAAGATGGTACTGTGATTGGTGATTTCAATGCAAAAAGTCAGTTATGGGGAGGTAATAGAAATGATGACAGGGGCGAAGAACTGATGGATTACATTCTAGCCAACGATATGGTAATTGCGAATCACCCAAGAACACTGTCAACCTTTCACTCACGTAATGGCGATTCATGGATAGATGTCACTTTGGTGACCGAGAGATACTTCCATATGGTATTTAATTGGACAGTCTGTGATATCGTAACTGGTAGTGGCCATCGGTTCATCACATTCGCATATTTTAGGAACAAGCATAAAGGTAAAATTCAACTAACGGCAATAGGTAGAAAGAGGTGGTTAGAGGCCATTAGAGGTCGGGTTAAAGAACTAAGATGGGTAGAACATAGAAAGAAGATGGTTGACTGGTGGTCAGGGGAATTATGTTCCCTTAGGAAACGAGTACGCGCGATGCGCAGGCTATACCAGAAGGCTAGAGGTAGCTATAGAATTATTTTCAAGGATAAATATTCCAACTTGTTTAAAACTTATAAGGCCCTAATTTTTAAGGCGAAGGAAGACACTGTTAACAATAAAATTAATAGTATGACTCCAGTTAATCCATTCGGAAATATTTATAGAGAATTTACGGGAGAAGAAAAGCACAGTAGGGTTATCCCAGCGATCAGGTGCAGTGATGCCACTATAACTAGAGACCTTAATGAAACCTGTACATTTATTCTTAACACTATTTATGGTAGACATCAGGCAGTTACTAATGACTTAGATGGGGAGCATGAGAGAAGTGTGCAATATAAAGAAAATGTTTATCCAGATAAACCGTTCGCGGTTACAGAAGTAAATTATGTTATTAAATCTCTTAATAGAAAAGCAGATAAAGGTATGGATTTTTTCAACGTAGAAACCCTGGAAACACTGCAAGGAATACATAACAATTTCTTTACTTGGATCATTAACAAAGCTTTTGCATTGGGGGTTTTCCCATGTGAATGGAAAGTAGGAGAGGTCATACTCATACCAAAGAAAGATAGCGGTATTCCGGAGAGCAAAGACTTCAGAGCTATCAGCATATCAATGGGTATAGGAAAAGTTTATGAAAGGCTACTTCACGGAAGGCTGGAGACAGTCCTAACTACAAACAATTTTTTCAGTACCAATCAGTTCGGCTTTTTTCATAACAGGTCCTGTACCATGGCACTTGACCGTATCATTTTAGCCTTGTTGGAAGCAAGGCAGGCCGGCGGTTGCGCAGCTTTCTATGCGTTGGACGTTCCTAATGCTTTTACGGCAGTACGTCCCAGACATATTATTTCTAGTTTAACAGGAATGGAATGTCCTGGTAATCTGCGACAAGCAGTTTGTGATTTCCTAGTTAACAGAAAATATGTGATCATGTCAAGTACTGGTTATGTTGAGTTGGATGGAGTATGGGGTTGTCCCCAGGGGTCGCCTCTCAGTCCGATATTGTGGAACATAGTTGTTAATGAGCTCCTTTCTATTCAGGTACCGGAGGGTGTTTCCATGGCGGCATATGCAGATGACGTGAATGTCATCGTGCAGGGTAAATCCCGTAGAGAAATTGAGGTTAGGTCGCAAAGAGTCATTGATTTAATTATAGAATGGGGATGCAGTCGGGAAATAGAATTTAATCCGAACAAAACAAAAGCTATATTAGTGGCTAAAGGCTGTAAGTATGCGGGTAGGGCGCCCGTAGTTAAAATTGGATTCAATACAATTAAGTCTGGAACGCAGGTTAAGGTCCTGGCCGTTATCATTGATTGACCCTCAGCTTTATTCCACATCTAGACAGTGTTAAGAACACAATTACTGACTTAACGTTGAATGTTAATAGGCTGTGTGGTAGATACAAAAGTAATAGGTATCTTTTATTTCACTCAATATACAAAAAATGTATACAACGTATTATTCTCTGCGGGGTAGGAGCCTGGTTTAGAGAAGAAAACAATGTCCATATGAAAAGGAAGCTTGAATCCATTCAGAGAGTCCCCTTACTGAAGATCTGTAGGGGATACAGTGCCATCCCAAATGACATCCTTCCGGTTATTTGTAAAATCATGCCAATTATGCAGAGGGCATGGGCAGAGTATGCATTCTTCTGGATTTGGTAAGCCGGGAGACGGATCAAGATGGGAGATAAGGTCATTTACCCCGATGTGATTGACACATGTTTCCCTATCTGGGGGATTCATCCACGTGACAGGATTACTATACCCTTTGACAGAACGCAAACTCTAAGGCGGAATGCAGTACAACTGTACTCGGATGGGTCCAAGGGAGACGGAGGTGTGGGATCAGCTTTTTGTTTATTGAGGAGGGGACTGGTGGAGCGATTCGGGAAGGCCGCGCTGCCGCCTCGGACCCCGGTCTTCGAAGCGGAGCTCGCGGCAATGCACATGGGTATACAAGATGTTTTTGAAAATGGAATACAAGGAACGGTACATGTGTATACTGACAGTCTTTCTTTGCTGCAGGCTTTAAATGATCCGGTCCATACAAACAAGAGAGTGCAAGCACTGAAAGATTTAATTAAAACGGGTGGAATCTGGAATTTTGTTTTTCTTTCAGTTTGTCTACGGTCATTCGGGAATCTTGGGGAACGAAATAGCAGATGGCTTTGCGAATGAGGTTAGGAGGGGCCGGGTGACCTGGCACGTGCCCTTATCAAAGACTTCATTAAAAGGTATGATATTCACGGAAGCACTCAAAAGATAGCAGGACCAATGGTGTGCTGTGGATCATTGGGTTAAGAACTGGATTACTAATTTGAATAACGACGTCCCACCAAATCCAGATTATTACATCACACAGTTACTGACGGGGCACCAGGGTTTCCCTGCCTACCTTTGCCGCTTTGCCCTACGACAGACGGCCCGCTGCGAGTGCGGTCCGGACAACGGTGACGTCGCACATTACGTGTTTAGTTGTCCTAGGACCCGGGTTCCCAGGTCGGAGCTTGAGGATGTCCTCGGAGTGGCTTTGGCCCCCGCGAGACTGCCATACTTATTGAAGAAGGAAAGGGCTCCGCCGTCCTTGAGAGACATTGTGGCAGCTGCAAATGACATGTAGTTGTTTTTTTAGCTGTTTTAGTTTGCGACACTGCCGTTGCCAGGGGCGAGGCCTCAGCCGGCCGTTTCGGTTACTGTGGAGACCAGACGGGGCACCAGCTGTGATCAGGCCCAGGGTGGGTCATGGGGGGGGGAGGGGATGCCGCCGACTGCCATGGCAGTGCAGTATGAAACACTGATTCATGCTGACGTTGTGAGCTCTCCCATAACGAATGCTAAAACGAACAAAAAAAGAGCTATGTTCATATGGAACTATGAGGTGGAAACCACTTAGAATGATTGCTAAATAGGGCGCGCCCGAGGAGCCCCCTCTTTTTCCCTGAGGTGGGCGCTCCCCTCGTGACCCAGCTTTTTACCACTGGTGGACTTGTAGCGATCGCCCCTGAGGTTGGCTAGTTGCGCTTTTTTTTTGTCATATCAGTTGTCGTTTTTCTTTCTTTTCTTTTGTTCTCTATCACAGAGGTCTGTCACAAAGGTGTTTCGCGTGTGGGCGGGGCCACGCTTGGGATCCTGGGTTTCGGCCGCGGGTGGCCCGGGAATTCTTGGCTGATAAGTGCAAACGATGGGGGAGCGGGGCGGTCCGGAGCCGGGTCTGATGCGTGAGTACCAAGACGTCCGAAGGTCGGTCCGTCCCCGAGGCTTCCCCCATGCGCAGGTATGTTGTGCGGCGCTGCGGCGGGTACACTGTTGGGCGGTGGTGGTGGTGGTGGTGTGTGGGGGGGGGGGGGTCTTCGAGTCTTGAGGGCAAATGATCCATGGTATTCTAATATTACTACGAGAGTTTTTACAATATTACACGGGAGCACGTGTGGGGCTACCTCGGCCTTTGCTCGGACCTTAGGTTTTTTTTTTACATACATAAAGTTACATTATTGTAAGGTTATATATACATAAGGTTACATAATCATAAAGTTATGTGCGTCAAGGGCGATCTCAATTCTTTGAATACCGGTAGATGGGGAGGGATCCATTCCACTTGTTTGGGCTGGCGGTTGCCTGGGGATACTGAGCTCTCTATCGGTCAATAACAAGTAGTAAGGCGTACCTCTCGCGCAGCTTGCCCCCGGGGTCACCGCGGGGGGGGGGGGGGGGGTACGCGTTTGCTGCAGCCTCTCGCCGGCATTGGCCTGGGGGGTGGGGGTGGGGAGGCTCTGGCGGGGCGGTAGTCCGTGAGGGGTGGATTGCCGGGGACAGTTTGGTTCATAGTACGTTTCTATTCTGGCCACCAGTAGGGGTGGTTACGCGAGAGCTGCAGCCTCCCACTGGGGGGTCATGGGTGACCGGCATTTTTCATGTGTCAGTTGTATCCATAAAGCGTGTCTCTGGGTGGCTCTTCATGCGGGGGAAAACCAGTCGGATCATTCTTATTGTCTTATTGCTATACAACTAATATCCCATTGCATTTTATTCTTAGAAACAGTGGGCAATTGTAGCGGCACTGTTAATTGAAGGGAGTTATTAGGTCGTCATTAATGGGTTTGGACAACATGGATGTACATCATTAAAGAGTAAACAGGTGCAGCACCTGGTAGGAGGTTAGATTGCGGGGAATCAGTCATTCCGTAAGGTAAAGGACAGCGATTGTCAATTAGTAATGTATTAATCACCGGCGCACTTGCCCTTCGAGCGTTGCAGCGTATTTATGGGTATTTCGGGTACTGTTCTAATGTATTCGTGCGCGGAGCATTGTTTCGAGAACCAGCTCCAAATTCGCGGTTTTTCAGGCAGATCTCAGTCAGGCATTCGATCGAGTGTCTCATGCTTTTTTATTTGATCTACTACGTTACGTCGAAGTAGGACAAGACCTCCGCCGATGGATCCAAATCTGCTATCGAGATATCTCGGCACTGCTGGTGGTTAATGGAAATACAGGAGAGAGATTTCCCATCACTAACTCTGTACGGCAGGGATGCCCAATGTCCCCCACACTCTTCTCGCTATACCTGGAGCCTCTATGCCGTGCAGTCGTGAAGAGCCAATCAGTCAGCGGCCTAAATGTAGGGCAGCGAGAAGTCATGTTACTGGCTTTTGCAGACGACGTGGCGCTCATTTGCGCAAGTGCAGGACAAGTGGAAGCTGCCTTCGGAATAATCAAGACCTTCTGCGAGGCGTCGGTGGCCAAGATCAACCTCAGCAAGTCAAAAGGAACCTGGCTAGGTGACTGGGAAGTGAAGAGCAACAGCTTTCTCGGCATTGGATGTACGGAAGCAATAGGGAAATATCTCGGCGTCAACATGGATGAGAAGGCAGGGGACACTGGTAGATGGAAACCTAAGCTGAATGCTATGCACGACAAGTTGCAGCCCTATAGAGGACGTCAGCTCTCTCTGCTTAACAGGAGCTATATATGCAATACAGTA
The DNA here is from genome assembly GCF_037126465.1 of Ornithodoros turicata. Lineage (NCBI taxonomy): Eukaryota > Metazoa > Arthropoda > Arachnida > Ixodida > Argasidae > Ornithodoros > Ornithodoros turicata. The sequence goes on from NC_088207.1 coordinate 5,814,964, forward strand.
CTATACCCATCGCTATATTGCTGGGCGCAAGTGATACCACTGAACTCTGATGTTGCGCAGCTTTTTCAGAGAACATGTGCTACCTTCGTGTGGGAGCCGAAGTTCGAAAGAATGCGAAGGACGAACACGTACTGGACTCTGCAGGCAGGAGGATTGAACGTCGTCAACTTGGAGATAAAGATCAAAGTACATCGTTTCATCTTCTTTAGAGATGAGGCACGGCCTGAGTTACGCGCGGCAATGCAAAGCCTAGGAGCCAAACAGCTGATACAGTGGATTGTGACCACTGCGACACCAGCGGCGGAGACAAAAACGCTACGTTTCTACAAAGAAATCGAGCAGAGCATAACCTTTTTCCTTACGAAGTTCTCGTGGGAATATCTGGCAAAGGTGAAGAAAAAAACGCTGTACTGGGATACAGTCACCAGTCTGTTCCCTCCACCGCTGTACAGACAGGCCTTTGCTGCTTCAGCTGCAAATGACGTGCTTAAGCGAGTGAGAAGCCTACCGACACCCGTGGGAACAAGGGATTTCTTCGTACGGTTCCATATTGAAGTACTAGCTGTGAAGGTGTGGCTCCAAGGAAAGGGATTCTTTATGCCACAGGAACCAAAATGTCATATTTGTGGAGAAACGGAGACCCTTCGACATGTATTCTGGGATTGCAGAAACGCTGTACTGTTTTGGGGAGACCTTCGAGCCTCGCTGGAACTAACTGACGATTTTTCGTTTGAGACTCTCAAGTTGTTAGACTTCAGAGGACAGGTTCACGAAGAAATGAGGAGCGTCACCGTCGCAGTGGGACTGCATGCCCTTTGGAGAGCACGTACGGCAAGAGTTGAGTGTGATGCTAATGCCAAGTCGCCAGTGGTTTACATGAAGAACAAGCTCGGGTGGACACTGTCCCTGATAGGCACCGGAAGACTCAGGGATGAAGAAAAGTGGAAAGACCTAGCCCCTGTGATCATGGCGCTGCAACCCGAATCCTTTGGACAACGCTTTAGGTGTCGTAGAAACCGTGGGATAAGCAGAAACAGCAAGTGGTACGAAAGAAAGTGGGCGACAGAACGATACTGTGGGGTTTTAAATATCCAGTACACAAGTTGTGTATGAGACGTTTTTATAAACAATAAAATGGCAAAAAAAAAGCATTCTTTCGAGATTCGCAGGCCTTGACGGTGGTGGCAGCCCGGAAGACAGTCCGACAATGACAGCGTGGTGGATACCAGAACCCTACGGAGGAGAAGGCGGCACAGGTGACGGCGATGCGATAGTACCTGGAAGGGAGCAGCCACTTTGTCTGGTGCGGGTGTCCAAGCCATCGGAGGCGGAAGTTAAGAAACCTGGCTAAACGCAGCTGTGGTGTGATGTAGGCACTGCAGCGCCAGCGAGCGGGCGGACGACCTGGGAAGCACCGTGGCATGTGAGCTCATGCGGCAGTAGCGAACGTAGGCTGGCACAAGAAGTGGAACGGTTGACAGTTAATCGAGAACCAACAAGGACTTCAGAGTACTATCAGTGTTGTGAGGAAGGGCGCAGTGCAGAAACCTCGACGCAAGGAACGGTGACAAAGAAGGTGTACCTTGGATGTAGTGATACACTGTGGCCTGGGACGCTGACAAATTAAAGGGACCGAAAAGTGAATATAAACCTATCGAAACTTTATGCTCAGCGAAAAGCTTGGACCTTCAAAAGTTCAAATATCAAAGAACTCCGCTGAAATCGCTTTAGTTTTTCTGTAATCGAATTTTCCATAATTGCATGTCCAGGGACCTAGTAGGAAACCGGGCAGTCTGTCAACAATTGCAAGACCCCGCGCCATCTGTCGAGGACGCATGTAATACGCGCACTTCCGGGCACTAATCCGGCGAAAACGAAAATGGCAGTGGGCATTTGTGACCAATTTCTACGTCGAGAACGTCGAGCCTCTTGAACATGAGTGCGCTGGAATTCCGCATTCGAGAACTGTCGCTCACACAGAACTGTGGTTCGTGCGTTAACGTGCTGGAAAGTGTGTTCTTCGCAGCAGAAGATTCCTCGTCCAGAGATTAATCGGAGTCACATTCGTCCTCAGCAGTAGCTCACCGTGCCGTGAACATCGACTGCTTTGTGAAATTTCCATATATCAGGGAGAAGCACTTGTGTAAGCCGCAACACGCGCTGTTTTTTTTCGTCGTGCAGGTGTTCATGTGTGAAATGCAAACCGACGGATACTACGGTTTTTGCTGTCGAGAGGCAGAGAATGCGTGTGAAAAGCAAACAGACAATTGCATCAGAACTACCGTATACTTCGAAATACTGTGCCTTGACACCGAAGTACTGCAAGTGTCATTTACATACATCCGAGAAACCGAACAGCATGGCAACATACACGGCAGCGCCGTGTGGTCTTTACGCGCTACTTGAAAGGCAAACTGGACGGAAAACCCCTATTTCTGCAGGAAATTCCGTTATACCACCTGTCGGCCATTCACAAGATGGATATGTGGTGCTCCGAGAAAATACAATAGAAAGTACTCCACTGGATCTCGATCTGCGTCATGCATGCTATTAGGGACGCTTTCCCATCAGTGCGCTGACTTTTCTCATTGCTTTTTCCTTACTGTCACAGCATATTACAATTACTAGTTTGTCCCTGGAGGGTTAAGTAACCTGTGGGCATAGATGTATTTGTAGGTTATACTCAAGTCTCAATTGTACATATGAGGAGTAAGTAAGATAATTTTCATCAGTGTCATTCAGCTGAACTGTGTTCATATCCTTTTAGTATACTTCTTAGTGACTACGTTTCCAAACGTCAATTAATATGTAAACCAAGACTGGGATTTAACACTTAATTAGCTCTGTTTTGGTAAACGGAGTAACTGATTGATTATCACCTCACCAACTAACATTTGTAAAGAAGGACTTGAGGGCTGACTTCAAGTATTATTAACCCTTGATCTCGGTTCAAAGTTTATCATACACCATTGGTGTGCATAGTACTCCAAAATGGCTAAATAATTTATAGCATAAGTTATCTGTTACTGTAATTGAGATGTACTTTTGTAAAGTACTTTTGACAGCCATGCAAATTGAAACTGGCTTCAGTGTACACTACAAATGCATCGTAACATTTAATTGAAATATAATATATCTCTCTTTTTTATTTTCCAGGGATTTAGGAAACGGAGTAGGACTTCCTGCCCTCTGATGTTTTGACGTACTTGATAGAGTTGTAAAACGTGCAACAAAATAAACAAGAGAAGCATAAACAGTTTTGTCTTTTCCTTTTGAATTCAACAAGCTAGTTATATTTTACCATTTGTGCAGTTTTGTATTCTCTGTTGGTGAAAAGATTACAGGGACAATAATGCTGCAGATCCAACAGTGACTACACAGCAGATCCTACAAATTTAGGACCAATATGATGTGGTAACCTTGCATGGCTCACTACAGCAGTGACACACACTGAACAATTCCAGTAGTGGGGCTTAAAAGACAATGAACTTTCACTGGTTCAATGGTCATTCAAGTGTAGAGGATGCATCTCTAGAAAATTAATTCGCGTTCCTTAGTCATATGACTACACCTCTTCACACAGGAAGTATTCTTCTACCATTCAAGCAAGCTAGCAGTCGGTTTCTTCTCCTACTGTTGACGTCGTACTAATGTTCTGCACCTGTCCAAAAACTCCATAAATGTCACAAAGTCTGCAACACCTAACAAATCTACTGCTTCCATATCTGGACTTTGCATACCTGCTTCCAGCTATTTCTGTCATGTCAACTTGAGTGCCTGGACCACGCAATACGTAGTAGTCTGGCGCCACTTCAACACTGGAAGGCCCCTGAAATTAAATTTGTTGATGTTGACAATATTGAGTACGGGACAAGTAGGATAACATAAGTTAAATGGAATACGTTCTCGTTATATTATTATGATTTATACATGTGTGACGTCTGTACATACCTAAGAGTTGTGTTGAACTCGTCACTTCGGTGAAGCAAAATCACTGGTTACTGAACGGCAGTTTGCTTCGGACGCCTTCGCAATTCGCCGTCTACGGTATCTTCTTCGTAGTCATCGGCAGCAAAATAAGCTCAGCACACACCACACGACTGCTGTGTCTAATAGCCGAGTGTTTCGAACCACATTCGTTCTCACGCTCACTCCTCTTGTGGGAGAAAACGAAGATGAACGAACATGACTTTAGCATCCCCGAACACCAAAACTACACCAGGCAGATGTAGGTATCCTGAATACGTGACACAGCAGCCACGAACATGTCATCCACTTCCACTTCATATTTCGCGAGACCAACATGACCACCCACGACGTAAACAATAAACGCGATAACACAGACGGCCTTGCAGATGGCGCGGTGGATCGTAGCCCGTAGCGGCGAAGTAGCTGAATGCTTTATTAACGTAGAAGCTATGGAAGTGAGCGTCATTTTTAAAATGTCGTTTAGCTGTAAGATCCTGTGCGTCAACTTTGTTCTCTATAAAATTAGCTCTCACGTGGTAAGGATTGACCAATTCCTGGGAGCCCTGGACCGGAAACCGCCGAAACCCAAGTTTCTTTTTTTCGCCGTTTGTTGGCAGCACCGTCCATTTTCCGGCAATGTTCAAAATATTTATACGTAAAAAGTATGCCGAATTGAGAAGTAATGCTTTCTGTGTCTTATCAAACAATGATGTTGTGCACAACAGTGGGCAAAAATATGGGGGTTATTTTTCACTTTTCGGTCCCTTTAACAAATGTATAACGTTCAGCAGAACTGTACCGAGTTGTTTATGTGAACTGTCATTATTTTTTTTTGCCTCCTTTGATGTGCTCCGATATTCCGGTAACAATGTAACTTATGTTGTATATTTATGTATCTTACAGTTTTTTTTTATGTATTGTTGATAAAAAGATAAATGCCGTTGGTTTTACGTGTTCCCCGTTCCCCTGGATGTCGTTTCGCTAGCTCAATATCTATTCTCTTTCTCATTTCATATTTCGTCTTCTTTCTTCCACGAACCCTAGCTAAGGTCCTATCTCTATTCTTAGCTTTTCCTTTCTCTATGAGGCCCAGGTCTGCGGTACCTTGTGTGGTGCGGATCTGGGTCTCCCCTTCTTCTCTTCTTCTTTATATTTCTGAAAGTCAGTGTCATCGGTGAACCACCAGACGGTATGACCGAGCAAATAGTGCACCAAAGCGCACGCTGCATGATCAGGACTGTGAAGCGCCTCAAAGAGACCACGGATCTGAAGTGCAAGATATCTCTCCGTGGAAACCGGCAGGCCAAGTCCGGGCGATCACGGGTGACATACAGATGAGACCTCCTGACCCCTTCCAGCGAACCAGACCACAGGCAACGCAAGACGTTGCGAGTTATGGCGGATCGAATTACTGCAGGCGGGCAAACACACAGCGGCGAGGAACCTCAGACGGCTGTTGTACGAAGAGGTCAGTAAACGGGCGCAGAAAGTGAGGGCAAGGCCTACTACAGATTTCAGTTCATGAAGAACAGCGGAGGAATGTTTAGCTACTCTAAGCCACACGAGATACCCCACTAAGATCGAAGACAACGCCGAGCATTTTGACTAGGGCTTTTTAGGGTACGCCATAGGGGGCAACGCGAGAAGGTCGTGCATTAATGTAGAGGGAGGGTACCACTCTTAGAGTGATTGAGTTGCGCGCCAGACGTCTTACAAAAATCGTGGAAAGCTTTACAATCTTGGAAAAATACAGGAAACGTTTACAATCGTGTACTTCACATCTCGTATAAAAAAATCAAAATTTAAAACACTGCCGTCTGGGTCATACGTGCAAAAGAAACGGTTCAGACACGCACTGTTAACAACGATCACCGCTACACCTCAGGAGTTTGGTGTGCCCAAACTCGCAAAGACTGAAATGTTGAAGCGGGCTTTGAATTGTGCAATATCCCTCATGGAATAAAAGTGTGTCTCCTGTAACATGGAAATATCCACACCTAGGCGATGTCCAAAACAAACTACGTCCGCCTGTTTCTGAACATTGCGGAGTCCGTTGACATTTAAGGTTGCTATCTTAACCCGCATAATGAGAAGCAGGCAGAAAAGTACACAAGCACTGGCGAAGTTCATTGTCGACATAGAAAAGGCAGAAACAACGAACCTAAGAGCTGTCCGAGTCCGAGCCGAAGAGCTCGTGAACCAGTGGTGCTTTAACTTTCTTTCGTCGCTTCCTTTGTAGCCCGTCGTCTCCGGTGTTCCTCTGCATTTCTTGATCCATGCCGGATATCTCGCGCATGGTTGCGTCGACATCAGCGTTCGAAGGGTCACCACACTGTGACACTGCAGGAAACGACACAGACGACGTTGAGTCGTTCACGGACGGCTCAACGGTGGATGATGGTGGCGAGACCACAGCAGACACGAAGCTGCTGTCCTCGGTTGCCGGTGCATGGCCAGTACCTTGTTCACGTTTCGGCTGTTGCGTCGCTGGTACTTGGCCAGACGTCACTGGATCCGTGGCCCTCTGTACGTGAGTGAGCTCGGGGAAGTCTGTGCGGATTACAGAAGCGTAAGATGCGGGTTCAGGGCAAGGACCATGGGGGTTGCATGAGGTTGCATTCACTTCCAAACAGGGAACAGACACTGTATATTGGTTTTCTCGCGAGCTTCTACACATTCGAGAGCCTTGTTCGCCTGTGAGTTCAAATGAAGGGTGGGATGTCTAAGTTTAATTCGATTGCGTGCCGAAACAACAGTGAAATGAGAAATTGTTTGGCGTATTGAGTCGGCATAGAGGTAATGTCTTTGTTTCTTACTCATGTAATTTGAGGAAGTGAGTTGGTTCATGGGAAGTCGAATTTTTGCAGTGCTACTTCGTCCCACGTTTCTCTCTCTCTCTCTTCAAACTCATGATCCGTACAGCATCCCATCACGGTGCTGATTCGGACAATCCGTGAAACAACCGCAACCGGACCTCCTGCGGATATACGGCTACGGATATCCCTCCATATATATCCGACGAGCGTCCCACGGAGATCCGTCTATCCGATATGGACATTGGGATCTATTTCGGACGTCCGTAGGAGATGGTGTTCTGTCTGGGAGGTAGGTCTTCTGCTTCATGACAATACGAGTCACTGGTGTATGCGTGCGCAACTATTTTCCCTTTTTTTTTTCTTCCTTCGTTGTTGGGAATTTGCAGTTGGAAAGCAGCTCTCCGATGTCGCAGTGAAATAAATGCAATATTTGTCGTTTCTGAAGCCACAAAATGCAAATAGAAAATGTTTATCGAACTACTGCATCGGCTTGCTGCAAACCCTGCGTAGCCTGCGACTTATCGAAGCTGTAAGCTGAGTCAAAAATGAAAGAGGCGACCTATTACGAGGCGAGCGATATAGGCGATGGGCGATATAGGCGACCTATATCGAGAGGCGGCTATTTACGACCTGTATGTATGTTCCTGTATGCAGTTTCTATAGAAATTGGTCTGCATATTTATTGGAAATGGATTAGGATTAGGCAGAACCTAATTTTGTAGCTACCCTGTCTAGACTTTTGCATACAATTCCTGTAGAATTTAGACACTTTTTTACAAGTGATAATTAAGAAGGCATTCTGCATCTATTGTGATGTTCAAACCAAGGACGGCATCACCTCTTTTCGTGCGTATATCGGCAACTAGACAACACACACACGCACAAACGTACTGTTTGAAACGTTGTATACAATCTATTCGTGTGGTACCCGTGTGGTACTGATTCCTTAAATAATTCTATGCATGCCTTTATGCAACGCTTCCGGTTTGTTTCCAAAATGACATCCGGTTTCGTAGCACACGCGCTCTACGCCAGCCACTCTGGCGATTGATATAGTTAGCGCTGCTGATTTGAGAAGAGACAGGGGAGTATAGCCCTTTTTATCGCAATTCAAATTGCCACAAAGAGGCGTACGCCTCCCATTTTCAGCAAATAGGGAAAGTGAAAGATATCATGCATGGTGGCTGGTTCGAGCGTCTTTAGTCGCGGAAGGACAGGAAGTCTTCGTGTCACCGAAAGTCGTGACGTGGGCTTGTGTACGTTTACCCCAGGATGTCATGCATATAATGAGAATACCTTACAAGTTGTGCTACAACGGCCGCGGAAGTCCTTTCTTACGTTCAACACGACTATTTAGGTTCTAGTAACTGCGTCAAACTTCCCTCTTTCGTGCGTGTTGTTGAAAACCGTGAACTATATTAAATGTATTGTCTGCATCCTTTCATTGAATTTAATGCATACCCACTTTCGTGGCTATACCGCGCATGATTGTTTGATTAGTGCACTCTCAAACAGAGCTTCACCGGATAGCAAGCGAGGGCGTACGCCATTTTTGAGGCCGACAACGTCGAGTCCTTTCACCGTCAGCAGGAACAGTAATCCTCTTGCAAGAAGTCCTCCTCCTACAGGACAATGCACGCCCGCATACCGCGCATGTCACGGCACGCACCTAAATGAAACTTGGCTGGGAGTTACTGCCACATCCCCCTTACAGTCCAGACCTCGCCCCGAGCGATTTCTCTCTCTTCGGGCAACTGAAGGCGTTCCTTAGGGGCCGCCACTTCAGCTGCGACGACGAGGTCAAGAATGTGGTCCGATCATGGCTGCTACGCGCCGTTAAAGATTTCTACACTGCTGGCATCCAAGCCCTCGTAAAACGCTGGGACAACTGCGTTAGTGCAGCTGGAGTTTACGTTGAAAAATAAAACTAATTTCTCGTAGTTTTTTCTTTTCAGTAAGTTTCTGTAAGTTCATTTTATTTTTAGAAAAATGAAAAGTCCCGGTTTGACTTGAACGCCCCTCGTAGTTCCACCACCATGTTTTTTTTTTTATCCATTGGGGTGATGTCGCGTTAGTGACTAGCTGTGTCAAAAATGATCGTTTTCTTGTGTTTTTCTTTGTAGAAATGATTCGAAAAATTCGTAAAATTAAAAAAATATTTGTTCTTAAATATAGTTTCATCAAAATGAGCAATAGCCTGCACATAATAGCTTGAGCTGCCATTATATCACACTCCCAAAACGGAGCTCTACCGTTTAGTACGCTCCTGTTTTCAGCAAATCAAGGGAAAGAACGATGTCACCGGGGACGGTAGTTGCTTAGGTGCGTGCTATGTGGTGAAGTTCATTCTCTGAGGGTGCCACCCCATGATCATTATTTATTTCAGTTCTCAGAAGTGAAACTTCGTCTTCATTGCGTACCGCTAAGTGGCGTGACACGCGAGTACTTTTATTGTTAAGCTTCCACCGCACCGGCAAAGTTGGATAACTAGCACTGATAACATGTACCAGTGCGAACACTGCAACACGGCGTTTGCGGCAGTCGTCGCACTAACAATGTTATCACGGAAGTGATCGTCTCGGCTCGCCTCGCTGTGCATTGCGCGGCTTCATGTTATGGCCAATGAAGGCTTCTGAGGGACGTTTGGCATTGGCAGTTCTGTGGGACTGCCTGCCTAGCACTAGTTGATCCTGCTCTTCGTGTTTAGGGCGAGAGCAGTACTGTTTTTGAAATGTCATGTGGACAAGCTTTCGTTTGTCCTATCCTACAGTTGGCAATGCGATTACGGCCGGCTAGTTGGATGCGCGCCGTGTAAGCGTGCAGTGGCGTCTTGCGCACGACTTTTTACCTCTCAGAGACAGGTTGTCCCGCTTCAGTTTGACCAGGCCTTTTTGCTCTTTCTGCCCTATCCGGATTTTTTGTGGCACAAGGTTAAGGTGCTTTACGGCATTCCGTTCATTCCGCTCCCAGTTCCGGTCTACGATAGACGCCAGTTTATACTCCTGGCGGTAGAAATAAACTACCAGGTCTGGATAGCACACGCGTGCTTGGAGTTTTCTTCGACCAAGCCAGCCCGAGCCCAACGCTGTGCAGCGAATTGAGGATGCATGTCACAGCGCGCACCAGTGCAGCTTCTCGTACCGGGAGCGAGCGTATCTCATACGATGTGTGTTCCTGGCTCATCTCTTATTCTTTGCCCACGTTCTTCTGCCCCCTCGGTCAGTAGCGGTCAGGATTAATACTGTCACGAAGCGAAGTGGGTCGACGACTCGTCGAATAAACAGCGAACGTCTCTCATCAAGACGCCGCATAACTTCATCGAATGCGCGTCGACGTGGGCTTCACAGCACAGTGGCGCTACAGCTTCAGACAAATTAAATCTGCCCACTGCTGTCACTGCGGAGCTGCTCAAGATGTCGACCGGGCCGTCCGCTCTCCCTCACAAAATTGCTTGGCCCCTGGCCGGATCCAGCTCGCCAACGCTCATCAAGGCTCTCTTCGCCTTTTTGGACGCCACAGGACTTCGATCCTCATTGTAGCGGGACCCATTCCTTCATTCCCTGCTTCACCTCCAGCAACGGGGTAGAGTATCCCGACGATCTCATCGACAATGCCCTAGCCAGAGCCACCTCCCTAGACAGGGAAAGGTTGCTCTCTCGTGAATCCAATAAGGCATCAAGTCATAATAAATGTACTTTCATTACACCTTACAACCGCACACTCCGTAATGTAGGATCTCTGTTCAGACGCCATTTAAACATACTCCACGCCGATGAATATCTCAAAGACATTTTCCCTAATGCTCCGACTATTACATTTCGGAGATCACGTAACATACGCAACTTACTCACTTCCTCTCGCAATAATCAACAGAGTCCCGGTTGCGCTCCTTGCAACAGCAACCGCTGCCAAACTTGCTTATTTATTGCAACATGTACCTCCACCTGTAGCACTGTTAATGGTTTGGTTTTCTCTATTCGGCAGTCCCTTCACTGTAACTCATTCAATGTTTGCTATCTCATTACATGCAAATTGTGCAATAAACAATACATAGGCGAAACACGTAACACCATCCGTGAAAGATTTTATGGCCATAAATCAGATATTGTTAATAAACGCCAGTCACCTGTATCGCTACATTTTAATCTTCCGGGACATGATCTGCATACGCATATACTTATCACCATTTTAGAATCCGGGTACGCTAATGACATCAAACGCAAAAATCGAGAATCCTTTTTCATTTCGAAATTTGCAACGTTACAGCCGCACGGCATCAACGTGTACGGCGGTCCATTACAGTCCTTTACACTATGAGTCTATTTATTGTATTATAACTTGTCTGCCATTTTTCACATCATACACGATGATACACAATCAGTAAGACACCAACTCCGCGTTACTTTCCCAGAGTCTGGAAGCTCTTAGCCATCAAGGTGCTGTGTGTCCTCAATCCTTCGCCCTTGAGCCCTAATTCCCCGTACGCATTCTAAAGCCTTTTGTGCCAACTGGCTGCTGTGCCTATTCATGTGCTGTTCACTGGTTTCCTCCACGTACAACTCCGACTCGTCTGTATGTATGTCTGTCTGACCTTGTCGAGCCACCTCCTACTGATTGCGTTTTGTTTTTCATTTTCATTTTTGTTGATATTTGTATCGCGTTTGTAGTTCTCTTCACCCTTACCCTTTTCTCTTGTACCATGTGACTTGGTTTTTTGATATATGCTTCACCACTTGTAACAGGTCCTCAAACCTGAAGAAGTGCAGCCTACTGCACGAAAGTCTTGTTTTTAATGTATATAGTAAACAGCTGATGCTCTTAACCGTCTTTGTTATTTTTTATTCTCAGGGGTTTAGAGCTTTTGAGCTTAAAGTTATGAACGGATATAACCGGTTTAAAATAACCACACAACAAGAAATTTAGAAAATGCAGATTGTCTCAAACACACAAACCGGGCACCACAAGTCTGATGCGCCGTTGGTCGCTTGCTTTTGCGTGCGCCTCTGTTTTGCTGCAAATATCCTAGGAAACAGGAAAACTTGCTGGAAAATCGTAGGCAATATGCAAATAATAGACCCCTGGGAAACAAATATAAAGCCACATAATATTTGACTTATCAGTTTCTAAATTACGTTAAATTTAAATTATATTAAATTGTCGTGTCTTCCCCGTGCATCTCATCGGATGCATTATTTTTTTTCTACTGAACAACAGATATCCTAGAGCGCCCATATTTTGCTGTATCTACATGAATGAATAAAGTCCTGTATTTGCTTGCTCTTGGGGCACAGAAAACTGCTTACGATCTTTCTAGAGTTTGTGATGAAAGAATGAGTGTCTCAAGTCGACGATGTTGCTTCTTGGGGCTCCACGTCTCGATATGGGAAAAAAATAGCCTTGCATGTGCATCGTAAATACGAATATATGTTTGTTTGTTTGTTTACAATACTGTTGATCCAGCTTTGGATCGTTACAGGAACTTCACTCACTGTTCACTCGCTACGCTCATGCCTACCACTTCGTTCTGCGCGTTGACCGCCCGGCGGCGCCAATCTTTTCTGAAATGGCGGATTATGATGGTCGCCCAGCGGCATGCGCATAGGTACGCCATTTTCATGGTTTGACGGACAGCGTCGTACACAGCGACGGCTAAATTTATGCTGTGATATTTTAATGTAACCTGGAGGCTGCGAGAGACTCATACTGCACCCAGTCCGTGGCAACATCGAATGTTGCCGTGCTGTTACCAGTGCCGCTGAGACGTTAAACGTTGCTGATGGTCAGCTACACTAATATCCTAAATAATTGAACGCTGCGAACAAGAAATTCAAAAATGCAGATTGTGTCATCTTGCCCTAACCCTCGGGGCAATACGAGACATCGCGTGCTGCTAGATGAGGCACGCCGTGATAATGGACTACGCAAATTAGTTTTTGCAATCCAAGCTTTCAAAGTAAAGCCCGTTGGCCCCTGGGCAAACCTCCTTAAGTCCGCCGCTCATATGATGTGCAATAAAACCACACAGAACCCGGTACTATTTTGCTCCACCGTTCTTTGCAAACAAGGCACCGCCAGCATGATGTGTCTTGTGTGACCTGTCTTGTGACTTACACTGACAGAGTAAGCCTTCGGAACGCTGATGCACAGATGACAAGACAAAGGACTACAGAAAATCGCACCTTTTTGGGGGGTCTTTACATTTCAGGCAGAAGTAATCGATTTTTTCTCTCTTCAACGCAAACACCAATCCGGATAATACTCATGTGCAATAAAGCGTACATGCAGAGCCACCTATGAGTGAAGTTTCAAGCGCATGGAGCAAAGAGTCTGAGACAGGCGGCGTCCAGCAAAAATGTCGCATCTTGGCTCGTGCGTATATGCTGGTAAACCATGGAGGCAGAATAGAAGTCCCGCGCCGAAAGCCGTAGCGAGAGAGGGCACGGAAGAATATTAGTAACTCTTTATGAGGTTCAAGCGAGGATGAGGATCAAAACGACAGTAAATTCTGTAGAGCATCCGTTTTCGTCTGCAGACCTCCTGCTCAGTGGACTGGCTATTGGATTGTAATTTTGACAACCAGTTGTCCTTGCGAGCTGTGACGTCAAGGTGTCTTGAAGGTAAGTATTTAGTACTACTCTTAGACACTTTACAAGATTGGGTATTTAGTACTCTACTCAGACTGAACCACCCTATTCAGTGTCACCAACACTGACGTCGAGGTATCTTGAAGGTAACGAGTTACTTTCAAAAGTATTTAGTAATATTCTAACTTGGATAATTTTACAGATTGGGTTGTTGAGGTAGAGACAAACACAGCCGGAAGGGTCAACGGAGGGTGTTTACTCTGGGCTGTCTGGCCCCGAACTAAAAGGAAAACGATAACCGTGTGGGGACTGGAGTATGGAGGAACGAGGGACTTCCGGACGTCGTCAGTGCGGATGAACACATGCGTCGCCGTAAGAAGATCCAGCGGGACGAAAGGGGTGTAAGAGGTTGAAGTACGTGGGGGAACCGGGCGCAGTGCGCGGAAGAAGTGTGTAGTCGTAGAACAAACAGGCATGTGTCAGGCTGGCCGAGGATATCGGCGACTACAACCCAGGTCGGACATGAATGCAGCACATGGGTTGAGTAGGACCAGCGGAAGGTTAGCGGCCCAGTCCTCGCGGTCTTCTGATGCCATGAGGGCGGTCTTCAGGTGGCGGTGAAAATGCTCCCGGACACCATAGGATGCAGGGTGCGTATGCGGGAGGTGCCAAGGAGCCGTGCGAAAGCAGAGAATAAGTTCCTCTCAAATTGGCGAACTCTGTCGGTGGTAACCTGGGAGGGCATTCAGAAACGGGCAACCCATGTTGCTATGAACGTGGCAGCGACGGTTTCGGCAGACATGTCGGGCATCGGGCAGGCTTCGGGTCACCGGGTGCATCGGTCCACTGCTTTGAACAGATAGCGGAAACCAGACGACGGCCGAAGGAGACCGATGATGACGATGTGCACAACATCGAAACGGCTGTCCGGGAGGCCAAATTGCTGGTGCGGCAATTTTGTATGCCGGTGCACCATGGATCGCTGGCAGGGGATGCACGAACGGGCCCAGGCTCTGACGTCGGAGTTGATGGAGGGCCAAACAAAACGAGCGGTCACCATGCGCTGGGTGGCACAAATACCATGTGTGGGCCCGGTTGTGGATTGCAGCAAAGGCCGCGCGCCGGTAGGGCGCCGTTACGAAAGGCCTAGGCTTTGCCCGAGTAGTGTCGCAACAGATGGTCAAGTGAGAGCCGTGTATGGGGAGGTCTGTGAACCTGAGCGAGGATGTGCCACGCCGATGAAGCTGCAGAAGTTCGTCGCCAGTGGCCTGTGCAGCAGCTATGGCATCGGGAGTAAGCGGCTGGACGATGGGAGAGACACTTGCAATCCGGCTAAGGGCGTCTGCAGGAGAGTTTGCGGTATCGGGAACATGCTGAATGTCCGCGCAAAACTCTGCGAGATAGGCCAGGTGCCGGATTTCCTGTGGCGAGTTGCGGCTGCTCGCCGACCGGAATGCGTGCGTAAGCGGCTTGTGGTCCGTTAGGATGGTGAATAGCCGACCCTCGAGAAAGTGGCGCATCGCAAGATAGGCAGCTAGCAGTTCGCGGCCGAAAGTACTGTACTTCTGCTCCGCCGGCTTGAGGACCTTGGAGAAGGAAGCAACTGGTTCCCACGCCTCATTGATCTACTGCTGAAGTACTGCACCGGCAGCAATGCCTGACGCGTCGACCATCAGGGACGTGGGGGCGCCAAGCTTGGGATGCGAAAGCATGGTACAGCGGGCAAGGTCGGTCATGACTTGAGTGAACGCGGCATCGGCATCTGGACTCCACCCGAAGGGCGGACGAAGGGGTTTTGTGCCCGGCGAGGAGGGTGTCCAGAGGGCGCACAGTCTCGGCACAGTGGGGTATAAAACGCCTATAGAAATTGACGAGGCCGAGGAAACGGCGTAACTGGCGCAAGGAATGCGGGCGAGAAAAGTTGGTGATCGTCTCTACCTTGCTCTCGAGAGCAGCAATGCCTTCGGTTGCCACCTTGTGGCCCAGAAATTCGGTAGATGAAACGCCGAACACGCATTTCTCCACGTTGACCACAATTCCATGGGCGGCAGTCGTTCGAAGAGCAGCCAAACGTGCCGTTCGTGTTCTTCTGCCACCGAGCTTGCCACCAAGAGATCGTCGATGTAGCAAAGATGAAGGGTTGCCCACGAACCACGCAGTCAATGAATCGCTGGAATGTTTGAGCCGCGTTGCGCAAGCCAACAGACATGCGCGGGAACTCAAACAGACCAAAAGCGGTGGTGATTGCGGTTTTCTTGACGTTCTCGGCTGCGACCGGGATCTGATGGTAGGCCTTTTTCAGGTCAATCTTGCTGTAGAAGGCGGTGCCGTGCAAGCTAACCGTGAAGGCGAGGTAGTGGGTAGTGATTCAGAACGGTGGTAAGATTAAGGGCGCGGTAATCGCCGCATGGGCGTTAGTCACCCGTCTTCTTTGGGGCCATGTGCAACGGCGATGACCAGCCACTTGAGGCCAAGGCCGGGCCACACCGATAGCGAGCATGTGGTCGAACTTCGCGCGCGCAATCTTAAACGTCTCCGGGGTGAGGCGACGAGGCCGCGCGAAAACTAGGGCGCCGGAGGTCTTGATGTAGTGAACTACGCTGTGACTGACATGCTTCGACCAACCAGGTGCTTGCGTAAGTGTGGGAAATTCACGCAGGATGGCAGCGTACGGTGACAGCAAGGCAGAAATGGTCGTGAGCGTCGGAGATGGAACGTCACTAGCGGAGAAAGCTCGGACAGAGAGGCTCGTGGACAAGTCTACGAGGCGCTTGCGCGCTACGTCGACCGTAAGGCGGAAATTCTGAAGGAAGTCCGCCCACAAGATTGTTCTGTCGACGGCCGCTACGAGGAAGAGCCATGGGAAATTTCGGTGCAGCCCAAGCTTCAGCGTAAGGGACACCTGGTGGTAGACCAGAATGCCGGTGTTGTACACGGCAGTGAGGTGGAAAAGGGGCTTGCGTCGCCGGTCATGAGCGTTTGTACACTGAGCGGTAGCACACTGACCTCGGCGCCGGTATCGACGAGAAACCCTGCCCCTGACGTGTGGTCGGTGACGAAGTAGAGACGGCTGCAGGAAGCGTCGGAGACGGCGGCAGCCGTTAGCGGTCCCCGGAAAAGTTTCCCTGCCAGGAGCAGGGACATCTACATCTTCGGGCATTGGAGCCGAAACGGCGATGGTAGTGGCAAGGGCCAGCTTCTTGGTCGGGGCAATGAAATCGCGGAGAGCGCCGACAGCTGCTGGACTGGAGTCGACGTCGGTCAGATGATGATGATTATGCAGGTTTTTATGGCGCACGGACAACTAAGGTCATAGTGCGTCAAAGCTAACATCGGTCAGAGCTCCGACGGCGCGACCGAAGGGGGGTCGGGTGAATCGGAGAGCCCCACCAGGGCGGATAGGCGGGTGAAATCCTCACGAAGCTGCACAACTGGATCGAGTGCGCTGGCGAACTATGGCGGTGGAACACTGGGGTGTGAGGTGGAAGCTTGGGTGATACGCAAAGGAACTTCGGCGGTGCTGAGTGCGGCGCTCCTTACGGCGGCGATGTGCGGGGCGGACACCTCCATTATCTTGCCAGCGTGCGCCGCCAATTGGGGAAGCGGCAAGTCGGAGGCTGTGGCCAGTATCATCTGAACGTTGGTGGGAAGGCGCTGGAGGAAAAGGTCCTTCAAGAGAGCCTGGACGAACGTTGGCGCGAGCTCACCGAGTAAGGCTTGCATGTCGCGCAGAAACCGACTTGGTCTGCGGACGCCCAGTTCTTCTGCGGTTAGGAGTTGATGTATCTCCTTATGCGGTTAGGAGTGATGTATGTGTTTGCGCTCGGACGCAGTCGTTCGGTCGAGGATGGCCGCCTTCAAAGCGCCGTACGGAGCAACAGCTGGCGGAGCATCAAGGACGTCAGAGGTCTGGGCGGCGACGTCTGGCGGAACCACGCACACGGCGTGGCGGAACTTCGTCAGCTGGTTGGTGACGTTTGCCAGGGAAAACTGGCACTCAACTTGCAGGACTGTGGGGTTCTGCGACCAGAAGGGAGGCACAGCCGGAAGACACAGCCGGAACCCAGCAAACCAGATACATCCAGGAAATGTCCGTAAGATATCTCGCCCGGGACGTTTGGATATCCAGTGGAGTTTGCCACAGATCCGTTTTACATCCATGCGATATCCCAGCGACTAGCATTTCTGCCATGTTTGTAGATCCACTGAAAGTCCCTGCGACGTCTGTCACGGATGTTTGGATATATACGGGAGATTACGAATATCGAACATATTTTGCTGTTAACAATTTTGTGCATCAGATATTTAGTGTTTGTAGAATGCGTAGAGACCACTGCAACTGTGCACCAGCAAATAATATTTATTATGTGTTTTAACCCGTTTGATACTATTGGGAACAAAACATTACCTTAGCCTAACAGGATTCAACACAGTACAGCAACACCGTGGGACACGCCAGCATAAGTGCCGAACCCTGCCCGCCTCACTTGGACCACTTGGGAAAGCCCGCAGTAACCTCTATTTGCGAGCTGGATGGAACATATACTGAAATACAAATCGTTACACACACGTTCGTTAGGGGTAGCGTGGCGTAAACCATTTGTAACGGTGACGAGGATGTAACTTCGCAATTCCTGTGTTTCTGCATCAACCCACAGTATACCCAACAACATTTCTGACATCCCTTCCTATCGACTACTGTGTTTTTAATTCAGGTTACCGTCTCTATAACGACAAACAAATATTTCCTGGATCTCCCATAGACATCCCTAGGATCTGCAGGCTGCTTGTCAAAGGACATTCAAACATCCAGAGCGCGATATCCTTCCAACATACCAGGGACATCTGTTGTTTACTGGAGTAAGCCCAAAACGCAATGAAATTGTACGATATCCCATAGATATCCTGTGGATGTCGAGATATTCAGCACGTTCGCGACCTTGTAGGGATGTCCCAGGGATATTAATGGTTTGCTGGGAATGGTCAAACTCTGGGCTGTCTGGCCACGAACTAAAAGGAAAAGAACAAGGGCTCGCAGGACGAAGGTTTGACGCGAGAATTGAACCGGTGGTCGTGGACAACTTCATCGTCGTCTGCTACAGGTTACTTAGCGCTCTACTCAAACTGGACCTCCCTATTGAGTGTCACAAACTCTTTCTGTGCTACACATAGAGCCGTTGCGCCGAGAAATGATAAGAAATGGAAGGACCACCGCACTGAACCTCATGGGTAACCAAGCAAAGCTGCTGGCGTTCGCCGAGACGTCATCTCTCAACTTCAAAAACGACCTGAAGCTGTTGTTTCAATCTGTAACCTAAATGTGCCTTTCTCCCCATTCTGCAGCATGTATAGTGCACAAGGCATCCCAAGTACTGCTCTTAATCATTGATTGCTACATATTCTCAATTTAGTGAATTAAGAAAGCAGTTGAACACTTTTGATTTGAACAATGAAACAATTTGAACAATTTTTGAACACTTCTGATTTTTGTATTTAGATAATTGATGCGAATAAGAAGCCCTCGTGGCCAGAGCCAATCATATCTACGTACGTCCACACCACGGAGAAACGGCTAACTACGATATCACCAAAGACAACGAAGAACCTACAATCGATTAGGTTGGCTGTGTTGTTCGTTGTTCTGTGTTGCATTTCCTTCTTGCTTGTTGATGGTCATGCTTGCTTGTTTGCAAGTTTCTCTGTTCGTTATTTGATGGATCGTTGGTTCTTCTCTTCGCTGGTTCATCAGTTCGTTTGTCTGTTGTATCGTCTGTTGCTTCAAAGATATACGTCGTTATGGTTATACGCATATTGTTGCTGCTGCCGTTAGAACCATATACCACAGCCTTGAACGGAAGATGAGGAAACGTATTTGGCAGTTCGCCCTCCGATTTTTTACGTATTGTCTCATATCAGTTTGGCACTGCAGGAATGCCATAACGAGTCCAGAGTGTTCATCGCACGGAGCAATGAAAGTTTGCTCCATAAAATTTTCGCTTTTGTGCGCGTCGTATTGTCCGTTGCCTTATTGCACAAGAAAAAAAAAAAGAAAGGGAGAAAGAAAAAAAAACTAATGGCCTTTGGTGACTAGTCTACGATCAGCCTTTGAAAGACCCTTACTTCGATAAGAGAGCCCGTTACTGAACAAGAGAGGTTAGCGACACTTTCGCGACGTTTGCAATCCGCCGTCAGTGAGTACACCTGTAGGAGCGGCGCGTCTTGCCTGTAGGAGACAAATTTCCAGCGTGAAATGCGAGGTCTGACTGCTCGCTACGTCACACCCATATCCAGACGTCACTCCTGCTGATCGAACTGGGTATTGCAAGCCACGCACCATCGCTCATTAACATGCAGGGTGACAAGACACCATCCGGAAAAAAATATTTCCATGATGGTTCTTGCTAAACTGCTTGAATAACGGAGCAATGATTAGAAGAAGGTCATGTGTTTTTTTTTTGTTGGCGCAACGCATCGGATGGGACTGGAAGGCTTTCACCTTCAAAGCGAAGAACTCTACCCGCAGCCGCATCATATCTTCACGAAGTATTCACTGACTTCACAGCTGGAGGTAATAGAATCCACCACGTCTGCAGAACAATCAGCGTCTGGACTTTCCGGAGTATACTGTGATGCATTATAAAGATACACGTTAATAGAATAGGGCACCAACCACCTATTTGGAGGACAGCAAGAAATAATGACGTTGCCACTGCTCATGCCCAGAAGCCAAACCGTACTTTGGGTTCTGGAGGCCGACGTATTTTCAAAAAGCTAACATCTGTGACAACTTGACAAATATGAATTTTTCTTTTGTAATCCTCGGTTGTTGGCCGTTGCACAAACTGCAGCGCTCATCCGTAAAAACAACCAGAAGCGAACGGAGCTGTCAGTAATTTTCCGCGGCTGTGCTATCTGCCGGTTTTCCTGGGTTTTCCTCACACGCTGTGAGAAATATGTCGGTACAATTCCCTTAGAAGTCGGCCTAGGACGCACATTCTCCGGGACGTCAGTCGTGACGTTGCGCACCCCTGTGAGGCAGACAACGGCGAGCTCCTTCACCATCACGACCACCACCACCGGGCCACAACACCGTGTTGATAAGTGGAAGCTATGTGGACCTCACGTACAGTTGTTGTGGTACCTTATTTAAGAGCAATTCTTTAATTGTGATTTAATTAACAGCAATTAAGAGCAAGACCGTTCTACGTGCATGACGGGAAAGGGAAAAGCCGATGGGCTGCGCGAACGGCTGACCTACTTGCATAGCGTTATAACCGTGTTTCTTTGTCAAACAAACTTCCTGTTTGTCAGTCAGTACTCTTCGTGTTCGTCCTTTCTTTCTGTCTCCTGTGTTTGAGTATTTTATGGCTTTTAACCCAGAAGGCGGTTGGTAAACTCTGCCCGAATAAACACGATCACCAAAGGCAAAAGGAAGGAGAGATGTAATCGCAAACGGTTGTGATAAGATGGTAGAGGTGAACGGACGTCATATCAACGTTTCGTTTCTACGCACCAAGACTGAAGTCACGCAAACGCCCGTGATGTTTCCCGCAGATGGACATGAAGTTACAGCACTGCACAGGCATGGCGTTACCCGAGCCGGGTAAATCTTTTTTTTTTTTTTGCGAGCCCAGCATGGACTCGGGTTTGACAATATGGGTCCAGACCTGTACATTACCGGGACTAGTTTGGGCTCAAGCATGTGTTACCCCACCATTAGTGAGTTAGGGTCGACTTCTACAGCTGACTACACTTGGCCCAGGTAATCTATATATTTTTTTCGGGCTCGAGCCGGGAAACCAAGAATACTTCGGGTTTGGTAGGGCCCGGGCAAGGTGTGGAGCCAACGGGATCGGACCGGACCTGATCCTAAAAATGCGGCCCGTTCAGTACTCTATGAAATCGATATTCTTCCATATTCTTCCATAATTTTCTCGGGCGTTTGATGCATTTCAGGGGCAGCATTCCGGGACACCCCATCTGAAACCCGGCTTGACCTGATAGCAGAGGACTAGGCAAGGAAGCGAAGTTCACAGGGTGGTGAGTGAGTTACGTGAGGAGGAACAGATTTGGTCAGGGAGTGGAGGACATATCTGAGGCGAACAATTTTCTTCTCGCGCCGCGACCGATAACAACACTGATAACACACCCGGGAAATTTCGCGAAAGCTAAAGAATAAAGGTCTGTTCCGACATATAGCAGCGCTTTAATATAGCGCTACAAAGTAGCGCACAAAAACAGCGCTCGGTGTCATTGAACGGTTCTCACTTGTAAAGCGGTGGTAGCACTATAATTTAGCGGAAGTTGGATGGTCGCTTCCGGTCTCTCCCATCATGGCGCTTCAGGAACTCAACGGCATGCGGACGAACAAGTTCCATCACTTGACAAAACTGAAAATTGCCATACATTTTGGATGACAAACTCACCGGTTCCAATGCCGTCGCCGTGCCATGAAATGCGGAAGCAAAACAACCCCACGACTTCCGCGACGTCACCCCTGAAGAGCCTTCTCATTGGCCTCACGAATGTAGTGCTAATATTAGCGCTGAAAAAGTTGGCAGGAGCTCAACTCCGCCACGCTCTAATTTTTAGCGGTTTGGAGCACTGCGAGGAGGAAACTATCGCGCTATTTTCGAGCGCTATACAGCAAATTGCTATATGTCGGAACAGGCCTTAAGACGTGATGCATAACTCTGGGAACGAGCATAAGACTTTCCAGATATCGGGAAATTGCCGGATGAAATTGACTGACCGAATTGTGATTGCCTTGTGGATGACAAATTAACTAAATGTGAGTTCTAAGGGCGCGGCAAGGAAAACAGCTGCGGTCCGCAGACGATATACAGACTACGTAATTACATGATGATACCGTCAATATCAAGTTGGTATCAAGAGTTATTACGAGTTAAAATAGAGGAAATTGACAATTTTCCGCCAGTGAGTGCCACTTGGGCAACGATTTGAC
Source organism: Ornithodoros turicata (assembly GCF_037126465.1). Taxonomy (NCBI): domain Eukaryota; kingdom Metazoa; phylum Arthropoda; class Arachnida; order Ixodida; family Argasidae; genus Ornithodoros; species Ornithodoros turicata. The sequence goes on from NC_088207.1 coordinate 5,837,298, forward strand.
AAAATGTCTGAAGTATATAGACTGGGCTGGTTTGTGTAAGTTCAGAAGGGACCAAAGAAGAAACACGAAACAACAACAGAGCAACTTGTGCGTGGTCTTGTCTCCTGTTTGTTCTTTGGTCGCTTGAAAATCAACAATTTGACCAAACGACACCTCGCAAGCTGTAGCAAGGGAAACAGGCATGGGCCGCGTAGTCATAGCTACTATAAGCATGGATATACAGACTACGTAGTTAAATGATGACATCTTCGATATCACGTTTATATTAAGAGTTATCACGAGATAAAATGGAATATATGACAATTTGGCGTCTACGAGTGCTATCCGGGTAATTAGCTGATCAAACGCGACTTAAATTTTGGTGCAGTAAATATATTTATACCCGTATCCACCAACTTCCTTAAACCATTGGTTTAGTGACGTCGGGTTTAAATCGATCACGTGAGACTTTCGTTCGCCAATCCTGGATCACCACCCCATGCTCTACTACGTGCTGCTGTGAAACCTATGGCACCGCTCACCGCCCGCACATAGCGAGCATCTTGCACGGCGCATGCGCATTTCGCTAGAGTCTGCCAGAAGCGGTGGTGACTGATAGGCCTAATCCCCGACTCACGAAGAATTTTTCATCAAATCTTGGGTCAGTTTTGATTGATATAGTTACTAGAAGCGCAGAGACGATTTTATCGCAATAGGACGAATATTTGCTTCAAGTATTCCATTTCGATCATCCACCCAAGCTACTTAAACCGGTGGTTTCAGACCCATGCACTTGAATGGGACGCATTTTAAACTAGGGGAGGGGCTAGTTTAACGTCGGTCTAAGTACGCTACAACTGCGAACGTGTGTGTTGAAAAAACTATCGTAGAGTGGTTGCGGTAGGGGATGTTGCAGTAATTCGAAGTCTGACTGGTGTCAAAATTAATCAGAATCATTTTAAATGCACGGCTAGTAAAGAAAAGCGGCGTAACGCTTGACCGTGGGCACGGAATGCTGCAGTTGTTTTTAGAAGGCGCTATTGCGAACTCTTGCATAGTAAACGTAAAAAAACATCGCGAAAGTGTGGTCAAAGAGAGTTACATCGCCAATCGACATGTGCCAGGACAAAATCCAGATACCAATCCAATGGACGGAGAGATCGTGTGGATGGACGAACGTCAATGTGCATCTACGAAAACAAAGTATAATAGTGCTGGCGCTTATTATGAGTGTCATCTCCTGTGATACACACTGAAAGCACCCCGGTCATTGTACAGTAAGAGCAATAACATACTAGATGGTTGTTGCGAGCTCCGACGGAGAAGTTGAGGGGCGTTGTCCAAAGGCATGTTTATCAACCATCCCAGTATATCTCACCTCTTCGCAGCGTATCTAATCTCCAGAGACATTTAACCTTGCAATAGGACTGATCATAAAGTGCATTAGCGTCTTGTGGCTGGTGGGTGGGTACTATCGAGGTGTGCAGATATTGCATGTTGTTGCATTACACTGAACACAAAATTTAATCAGGTTCTGGGTTCCCAGATTATGAAAATACTGGAGCACAAGCGAATGAGTTCCCCATTTTCCCTGGATTCACATGCAAGCATAGATGAAACTGAGATGTGTGTTTTACGTATTTCAGCAGGCCACAGCAGAAGAGAATCTATCGAATTTATCGTCTGGTAACAGTAGATCTGTCTGGAGGTCTGCTTATGGTGGGCTAGAGGGACTGGTGAGCCGTTGGGCTGTTGTCATATGTACCCGCCGATGTCCCTGCCTAGAGATGGCGCCAAGCGTATCTCGGCGCTATGCGATCTAATCGCCTCTCGCGGCTCATTTCAGTGCTACTCGTCACGTGATTACACACCTGCCGTTAACCCATGAGCGTGCCTTTTCTTTGCTCTGCATGCAAAATGCCCCTTGAGTGTCACCTGCGGGAGCAAACGAATGCCACACCCAGATATCAGTGCTGACATTCGTCGGCGGGTCCTTATCAGCTTATATAGGTCTGGGACACGTGTACTTTGATAACGATAAAGACGTGTTCGAGCAGCCGGTTCTGCCTTTGGGTAGTGATATTCGTGATATGTGCTCATCGTTCCCTTCATCTGAGCGACCTTTACCTTCCAGGTTGCGAGGTCCGGTGACGGGGGATTGTGATAGAAATGTTTAAGTGGGAATGGTGGGCTATAAGCGTGAGATATACGTTAATTGCAGCTAACCAACGGAAGCGATAGAATTGCTGATTGCAATCTGCATATGATCAGTCAGTAGAGGGAAGGAATCCGGAAGACAAAGGGGACGACACGAAAATATAACGATTTATACATTTATTTCAGAATACTAGTCCCAGAAGGAACCTGGGAAGGAGTAGGGAACGTACATTAATTATATAATATATACACATCATACACTCGTATAGTGGCGACAATTCGAAAGAAACCAGTAAAAGAGACGCAGCAAAGGGGTCCCAAGTTACCTTCGCGAACGTGACGATCGGTAACACGAGTGTTCTATATACAGGTAGTCTGACCTAAGCAGTAGCATAATGAAGTCTTCTGAGATAGAAGAGGCTTTCTCTTGACTGTGATGCCTATTAAGCGCACGTGAAAATTCCATCTAAAATCGGACGGGACGGCGACCCCAAGATATTTATACTAAGCTCCCTTGCAAGTATACTATGATGTTGGCAAAGCCTTTGTTCTACATATAACAGCATAGGCACAGTTTTGTCGGTGTTCAAATTGATTTGCAATTTGTAACACCACTCGTTGATGTGTTCTAAACTGCTTTGCAAAGGTGCGTAATATGAGGCGAGCAAGGTGAGCCATAAGCAAAGCACACAGAAAAAAAAAGAAAGAAAAAAGAGAGAGAAAGAGAACGATCGGCATATTGAGGACGCACGTTCAGACATTCCTATGTTTTTCGGAATATATCGCGCGATATGTTATGCAGTCATCAGCGAATAAACATGCTTTACAATTAATGTTACTTAACATATCGTGCATATAGACAAGAAACAGCAAAAGTCTCAAGACTGACTCCTGTCGTATACCCCAGGTGTATGGGGTTCGATCAGACAGGGAATCAGTCCCGAAGCCAATCCATGATCCTGGTATTAGGTGTCAGCTTTCTATAGGGTACGTACACGGTCAAATGCCTTGGAGAGATGCAAAGCCAATATTTCAATTTGTAGGTTATTATATAAAGCAAATGCAAAGTCGTGGATGAAATCAAACAGGGCCGTCACAGCGTAGTAGCCCCCACGAAATATATGCTGCAAGGAATGGTGTTACTTGATCATGATGTTAATTGTTTGGAAAAGATGTGCTTTAGCAATTCACAAAAGCTGGAAAGAAGAGAAAATTCGAAACCAAAGTCGGGACTCCTGCCTTACGTATCGGTTTTATACGAGCGCATTTCCATTCGTTTTGGACAGTCCCTTCGTCCAGCGATATCTGGAAAATAATTTTGAGGAATTGCGCAGCTTACTCGGCGTACCTTCTAAGAAAATCATTCGGAATATTGTCTTGCCCAGAAGACCACAATATCGCGTCCTGTAGTAATCAGTCCCGAGACTTTTTGGACTAGCATATCCACTTTTTTCCTTTGCCAATGTACCCGCAGAAGACTTCTTCATATTTACCTCGCACAGTGGCATAATAAGAAATGGAGATACAAGTGCTGTTTTAAAGTAATGTCATACTAATAATAATTCGGGGGGAGTGGCACCACTGAGGAAGTCTGTGGAGACGCAGACCTGTTTTCCGGGTCCTGAGCCTCCACTCGACACTCCCCAACAGAAAGCTGGAGACACTCAGGTGTCCCCTGCTGCAACGAAGGCCAGCCGTCCAACTGGCCACAAAGAAGCCGCCACGGCCTGCTCAAAGGTCGATGGCGCACAGTCAATTCGGGACGGGGGCGTTAAAGCCACCTCCCAAAAGGGCTTACAAAGCATGGAGGTAGATGATGATGACAGAATGTCGCAAAAGTCATCATCAAGCCTCCCTGATACACAAGGTAAAGATAAAAGGCAGAGGAAGAGGTTCAAAGACAGGCGAACCGCAGAAGCAACCCCTGCGAAGGGTCCAACCTCTCTAAATGGAACAAGTTTTTCTTAGTCGGCGTAACCAAGTGCTGCGCTCCCTTCTCCTTCCATGCCCAGCAATTCGGGACAAAACGTAAAGCAGGCTTCACCTGATACTGCTCCTATAGAAGCCATGTATTAGGAATAGAAAAGCGCGTGCAGCACGTTCCGTTCCTACCGCTTTGCATTCGTTCTCTAGTGGGACGTTGTCTGTGTCATACCGAAACATATGGTTCAAGTTTCGTTAACGAATATTGAGGTCTTCGAGGTTCCATTTTGGTTCCAAATTTCTGACCTGTAAAGTAGCCTTCACCAGATGCACTGAAGCGCTGGTTGAAGCCCTCTACCTGGTGAGTTAGCGCAAATACTCCATGTACTTTGCAAGAAACGCGTGAGCAATTGAACGCTCTGTACGGCATCTCAAACACGCTACAAGACATATAAGTTCGCATAATTTGTTGCGCATGCAAACAAGCAAAAAAAATCTCTTGCTGTCACGAGACTCTTGCTTCGATGCACGGGGCTTGTGAGGAGGTCTGAGGCCAGTGGCGCGCAGACAATAAATATCGTGGTATGAGCGGTGGTAAACAAGAACAGATGCCAACATTAGAGCACTAAGTTGATTCCTTTCGCCTGGTAAAGCATGCATCATCTACCTACCGCCACGGGATGCGCGTATTGAAAATCACAGAGCGCGTGTAGTGCGTTGTTTTTCTTATAGTGATGCTTCTAAATGCATATTTGCGGGTGAATATTGTCAGGTCCCTTTGGGGTCTCTCCTGTGTCGACTCCTCCTCAATGTGGCATTCACTCCACAATTCCAGTACATGATCAGATGCTGGAACACAAGCCTCTGCTCAACCTGAGGTGTCGTTGTGAACTCTGAGCACATTCTTATGGAACGTGCACTCTACTGCCCGCAAAGGCGGATTCTGTGTGATGAGCTTGCCCCTATCAGCAAGACACCACTTAATTTAGCTGCACTCATTGTTCCCGTGAAGATCCTGTGCTCCATCATCGGGTTCTTCACCTGTTCATGGACTTCCTGTCGTCCACTGGATTGCTCCAGACGCTCTAATTCTTTCTCGTATTTTCATTCATCCTCCTCATATAATGTTTCACGTGCAATGTGGTAGGGTACCGCACCGCCGCGGTGAAACACCCCATCTCATCCTCATCATTTATTGTTGTTGTTGTTGTCCCTTGAGGTTCCAAACTTTCCACTTCGGCTTGTTGAGGGAGCTTCACTTGGGAGCCCCAATCTGGGTGGTTCCTCTGCACAATTCCGCATGAACTTCGCGTGCTCCAAATACCGCTAATAATGTTACTACGCAAATAATGCAATATATTCAAACGGTAATGGTAACATCCCAGTTACGAACATCAGATTCGAAAGTCTCGAAAGTACAGAATGTGCCATCTTTCTTCTTTATGATTCGTCCTTGAAACAGCTGATTTATGCAGCGATATTTGCGTATAGATGATTTTTTGTTTGCGCTACTTGACTACGCGCGTTGCGGATCGTTATTTCTCACTTTGGTTGGTAACATATAGGGTAAGGTGGGGCAAGATGAGACACCGGCCAAGACGCGACATTCTTTACTCGACGCCGCCTGTCTCAGAGACGCGTTGCTGCATGCTCTTGAAACTTTACTCATGGGCGGCTCTACATGTCCGGTTTATTGCACGTGAGAATTGTACGTACTGGTGTATGCGTTTAGGAGAAAAATATCGGTTACTTCTGACTGGAATGTAAAGACCCGACAAAAAGGCGCGATTTTCTGTAGTCCGTTTGTTGCAATCAGTGCGGCAGCGTTTCGCAGGCTTTTCTGTCAATGGAAGTGCACATCCCGTTTTTTTTTATTCATTCTTCTAGATATATACAAAATATGGGCACTCTTGGTTATTCACTGTTGAACAGAAAAAATAATGCGTCCGATGACATGCACGGGGCAAGACGCGGCAATTTAATGTAATACTCAACTATTAGGTGGCTTTATGCCTGTTCCTCAGGGATTTCTTTTGTGCATATTGTGTAGTATTTTCCAGCACATTTTCCTGTTTCCTAGGATATTTCCAGAAAAGCAGAAGCGCACACAAAAGCGAGTCACCAGCGACACGTCAGACGGGCCGTGCCGTGTTTGTAAAGGACGGTGGAGCAAAATAGCACCGGGTTGGGTGCGGTTTTATTGGACATTATATGTGGTTATGGTGGGCTCAGGGGGTTGTGTAGGGGTCTACGGGCTTCACTTTGTCTGCTTGAATTGAAAAAACTAATTTGTGTAGTTCATTACCACGGCGTGTCTCATCTTGCCCCACGATATGCCTCGTCTTGCCCAGAGGGTTGGGGCAAGATGCGTTTTTAAATTTATTGTTCTGTAATTATATTAGACCAGCTACATTCGTTCTCCATTTACAGGTCAGAAGTTGTAGAACCCGGATAATGTGTCTATGGATAGTTTTCTTGAAAAACACGAAAAATAAAAATTTCACGCTAAATTGCAAATTTCTGTCTCATCTTGCCCCACCTTTTCATATTACCCAATATATATTTCTGTGCTAGCTACCGTGGCATAGTGGTTAGAATTACTCATTTCCTCGCAGAGACTGGGAGGTGACGTTCCCTGACGGTCCTGGCACCGGCTGTGTTGTCTGAGGTTCTCTCTGGCTTTTCAGGCAGACTTTCCAGACGAATGTCTGCATAGTTCTCGCTGAAATCCGCCGAGGACGCATACTAACCCCCTGTCCTTCCTGCTGTCCTCTCTCCATCTGTCCACGTCTGTACGCCGTTCATAGCTACATTTGCTTCGCGGCGCTAACACTGAACTTAAAAAAAGAGCAATTGTTTGTGTCCTTTGTCGTCCAGTGTTTATCATCGCGTCTCTCTTTGTACAAGGTGGGAATTCTCCTGCTACCCGCAAAAGAAAAGAAAGAAGCAGAGCATTTCGTACATAGAATGTGCGCAATAGACTACCCGTTGTTTGAGAACAGTCTACGTCACACTGCCAAATGTCGCGACCCGTCGTTGGCAAAATAAAGCAACGTGGGTTGGCAGCTGCCGACCACATGAGTTGTCTCCGATGATGGATGCCATTGCAAGAAGGAGATACCAAGGAAAACTTCATGTGCGAGGCACAACTACCCTGACCTCACCTCACAAAACGCTAAAACCACGACGTTAAACGACGGCGACAACCACGTGTGCTTGCTTTGCCAAAGATCCACTCTTTCCCAGTTTCATGATATCTTGATATGACGTGCCGCTGCGGGGGGTCTATTGGTACAGCTTGGGATAAACGTTTAGGGAACACGGCGCTGACGTATTTCAGGAAGAGATCGAATAAGAAACGGGAGACAAGCTATTCTCTGAGTGTGTGTGTGTGCGTCCGCTCTGGTTTGTTGCTGGGCTGTCGCTCAAATGGAGAAATGCAACACCACGGTGTGCCGCGAACTGGTGTCCTAAGCTGCACATCAAGCGGAAAACCAACTAACTGTCCAGCAGCGGAGCATAATTCGTAAAAATGAACGTCAATTCCCTTTGCTGAGTATCGCACTGCAGCGCACAGTTCCAGCAATTTTCGTTTAAACATTTCCGCACATAAAGGTAACATAATGACGCTTTTACAGCATCCTGCTGTATGCGATGAAGAAGCTCCACGAGTGTATGCAACGTGTTGTGATCGAACCACGTCATCTTTACTTCACCAGTAAAATATCAATCAGAAAACATACAACGCCCTGGCAGAATTATCGCTTATCGCTACTTCAGAGACACCTAAGAGGGAAGCAACGCTGCCTCTGACGCCCCCAAATCGCACAATATCGTTTTTCTTATTTCGTTTTTGTTTTTTATCTTCAGGTTGATGGAACCACATAACCACATATCCGTAGGTTCAATGACGCACGCTGAACTGCGCGCGGAGCTCGACGCAAATCAGGCGAGGTGTCAGAGTGACACCTCGAATGACATAAGGAAGCTCAGGCAAATATTACGATGTGTGTTGAGCAACAGCCCTTGAGCCGCCGCTGCATTTCTTGTTGAAACTTTTTGTACTTTTCTGTCTTAGTGGCCTTCTGCATACTGAAATTTCTGTGTTTTCCTACCTAATCAAACCAAAGTGCAAACTGAGGAGTCTCAATAATGCGGTGCTGACTGCTTCAGATCACTCGCACGTAAAAAAAGAAATAAAAGCGAAAAGCCATGATCGTACTCTACATCACGCTTCGGTAGGTAAATTGCTGTTCGTGTTATGTGGAAGACATGTTTCTTCAGCTGTTTGTAATCGAATTAGCCAACTTCTCCGGGTGTCAAAAACAGCACTATATGCTCTTTTTTCCTTTTGCTGACTTTACTTTTCGTTATCATTCATTAGAGAGCTGCGCAGGACCACCACACTATCCCTTACGTATGCAAAGGCGACAGCGTACGACGCACTAAAACGCGTGTTATCGCGTGTTTTAGTACACCGGAAGAATTCTCGCTAAACCTCGCTAATAGCGAGTTTTAGTACATCGGAAGAACTGAACGATGAAAACGATATGAAAACGATACGATAAATAAATTATCATATCCAAGCTTAGCAGTGTGATGCCACCCGCTTCAAAGAAACAAGGCGATTGGCTTATCATGCAATATGCTCGGAAGTTCCAGCCGCTCTTTGTACAGAGCTTAAAATAAACATTTACATTGTATTATCACGATGCTGATAAACAGACCGCAGGCGTTGTACAGCAGGTGCTCACATATAGCTTCCATTGCTTGATACCCGTGTGCTTTAACTGTGGTTCGATCAATCTGACGATAAAAAGAGAAGATATTATGCGCTTTGGGTGTCTCAGAGGCAGCGTTGCTTCCCTCTTACATCTCTCTGAAGCACCGATAAGCGATAAATGTACGAGGGCGTTGTATGTTTTCTCATTTTACTGGTGAACCAAAGGTGACACGGTTCTATCGCAACACGTTGTATACGCTCTTGGAGTTTCTTGATCACACACAGCAGGGTAGTAGTGTAGATTAATACGGCTTAATAACGGTGCCTGTATAAGAACCATGCGGCATAAGAACCGTGCGCTATAACGACATCCTTTTTCTAATCCAAGATCCAATCCAAGATCCAATCCAACGATCCTTTTTCTAATCCAAGATGGTCGATTCTAATCCAATTCTAAGCCAACACAATCCACTTGTGATCCACGCACAAGCCAAATCCAAAGCCATCTGATTGGTCGCCATTAGCTCCGCCCACTTCACGTTGATTGGCCACCGCGCCAAGCCCCCACCGATTGGTTGACCGTAGTTCCGCCCCTTCATGCTAATTAGTCGGCTCAGCTCCGCCCACTTCACGCTGATTGGCCCATGCTAAGCCTACTGAGCGTTGATTGGTTTACCGTAGCTCGACCCCTTTATGCTAATTACTTGGCTCCTCCCACTTTACGTTAATTGGTCCACGCTTAACCTACTGATCGCGTTGATTGGTTCACCATAGCTCCGCCCCAGTTTATGTTAATTACTTGACTCCGCCCCCCCTGCTTCACGCTGATTGGTGCACGCCCGCCGTGCTAATTAACCGGCTCCGCTGATTGGTCCTACTGTCCAGGCGCGGCCCCGGCGGCAGCGGCCACGCTGCGGCTTTATCTCAGATGTTCAAACTTACCTTGTGGCGTCCGCCCACTGCATGCTGATTGGTCCATTCTAAGCCTGCTGACTTCTAAGCCGGTCCGCGCTAAGCCTGCTGAGCACTCTCCCAGCGCTCTGATTGGTCGTCAGCAGTCTCAGCCTACTGACTTTTAAGCTGAACCATGCTAAGCCTGCTGATTGGGTCTTCACACCGATGGCTTGCCCCTGATCGGTCCGCGCTACTTACCTTGTGGCGCAACTCTTTACTGGCTCCACACACTTCGTGCTGATTGGTCCTACTCATCCAGACTTCTAAGCCGAACCACGCTAAGCCTACTGACTGGCTCGTCATGGCGAAGCCTACCGATGGGTCCACGCTAAGCCTACTGAACACAGTGGTTGGCTAGCCTGAATTTGTCGGCAGCTGCTTCAGACAAGACACACGACAAGTGTTGATATCAACCTTTATTTGGTACAACAGCCAGCTGTGGGTTGGTTCAGCTGCATCAGAGAGATCGTTAGTTCCTTGCGCTCATTGGTCACTCAGCCCTCTCGGTAGATGCCATATGGCTCATCTCACTGCAAATGGTCATTAGCCCATCACAGGCCTCTCATTGGTCACTTATGTGTAGAGCGACCTATCAGGCTCGAATTGGTCACTTCCACTAAGCGCTAGATCCGACTGCTACTCCCTCTAATCTCTAGATGAGATAATATAAGTTTAAATGTGAGATATTGGAACTTTTGCCATAAGATAGGTTTAGCCAGGGGGGCTGGTAGGCTCCAACTGCCCATTCCTCCATCCGCGGCTGCTCACTGGTTCACAATGAAACTCTTTCACATGCTCTGCCCTACACATACAATAGATGGCGCGGTTTGTCTTTCCAAAGATGGACAGCTGCGACGCGGGTGTTGATAACGTCCATTCTAACTGCAGTGGTCACTCCTTTCTATCCGACTGGTTCATACATCTAGCAAGAGAGCCTGCATTAGAAGCCAAATCTGCTGCTGAACATTACAAAACATGAATAAAACAGCTTACATCAATACGTTCGGTTCTGCCATCTGAAGTCAGCCTCCTTCATGCTATCCATGCCCCCTCACAGCCACGGTTGCCTCGCGGTGCCAACGGTAAATGTTCGGGGTACGATGAACACATCTTAAAACACAATCTACCCACCGCTCCACAGAACACTAGTAAAGTGGGCTTAACCACGTTGTATGCATGCGTAGGGGGAAGCCCACCTCTGGGAGCAAGCTTTCGTTCTTGTGATAGTGCGATTTGCACTTCAACATCAAAATATACTTCAGTGTTTATCAAGCAGAATGGAGAGGTAAAAACATAAATAATGCTATAGAGTGAAGCGCGTTCATTCTTAAAAGCTGAAGAACGGATTTTGTAGCAGATAGTGTGCTTCGACAACAACAAAAAAGTTTTCAATGTTTAATAAACAGAGCGCACAAAAAAAAAAGAAAACACTCATTGTGATGCCAAGCAGTGAAACCCACTAGCTCAGCACACGTTCGGACTAAAGAGCTGGACAGGAAGACGCACATGATAGAGAAACATGGATAGTTGATGTTGTGCAGAGATGCTCGTCTTAAGTTACTTAAAAACTGTTTCAATGTCGATTGAGCAGATCATCAAGAAACCCTGTAGAGCTGTACCTGCAAGGAAGCTTAGGATCGTTTTGTTTCAGACAGTGTGCGTTGCACTTGAACACAAGAGACTAATTAAATGTTCATCAAGCAGAATCGCGAAGCATAGTAGTGGTGAAGCTCAAGATTGTTTCTCTCACTGACGCTCCAACGCTTATTAAAACAAAGTGATCGGGTAGACTCATAGTGGTTGGTGCTATGCAGTGAAACTCTGCACGTACTCAATATTAAAAAGAAGACTCAACCCAAGCTGAGTAGCAAGAAACACAATTTCAGATTGCTTTCAGAGCTCTAGTCTAGAGCTCCAGTGAGCAGCCGCGGATGGAGGAATGGGCAGTTGGAGCCTACCAGCCCCCCTGGCTAAACCTATCTTATGGCAAAAGTTCCAATATCTCACATTTAAACTTATATTATCTCATCTAGAGATTAGAGGGAGTAGCAGTCGGGTCTAGCGCGGAGTGGAAGTGACCAATTCGAGCCTGTTAGGGCGCTCTACACATAAGTGACCAATGAGAGGCCTGTGATAGGCTAATGACCACTTGCAGTGAGATGAGCCATATGGCATCTACCGAGAGGGCTGAGTGACCAATGAGCGCAAGGAACTAACGATCTCTCTGATGCGGCTGAACCAACCCACAGCTGGCTGTTGTACCAAATAAAGGTTGAAATCAACACTTGTCGTGTGTCTTGTCCGAAGCAGCTGCCGACAAATTCAGGCTAGCCAACCACTGTGTTCAGTAGGCTTAGCGTGGACCAATCGGGGCCAGCCATCGGTAGGCTTCGTCATGACGAGCCAATCAGTAGGCTTAGCGTGGTTCGGCTTAGAAGTCTGGATCAGTAGGACCAATCAGCACGAAGTGTGTGGAGCCAGTAAAGAGTTGCGCCACAAGGTAAGTAGCGCGGACCAATCAGGGGCAAGCCATCGGTGTGAAGACCCAATCAGCAGGCTTAGCGTGGTTCAGCTTAAAAGTCAGTAGGCTGAGACTGGGGACGACCAATCAGAGCGCTGGGAGAGTGCTCAGCAGGCTTAGCGCGGACCGACTTAGAAGTCAGCAGGCTTAGAATGGACCAATCAGCATGAAGTGGGCGGACGCCACAAGGTAAGTTAGAACATCTGAGATAAAGCCGCAGCGTGGCCGCTGCCGCCGGGGCCGCGCTTGGACAGTAGGACCAATCAGCGGAGCCGGTTAATTAGCACGGCGGGCGTGCACCAATCAGCGTGAAGCAGGGGGGCGGAGTCAAGTAATTAACATAAACGGGGGCGGAGCTATGGTGAACCAATCAATGCGATCAGTAGGTTTAGCGTGGACCAATCAACGTGAAGTGGGAGGAGCCACGTAATTAGCATAAAGGGGTGGAGCTACGGCAAACCAATCAACGCTCAGTAGGCTTAGCATGGGCCAATCAGCGTGAAGTGGGCGGAGCTGAGCCGACTAATTAGCATGAAGGGGTGGAACTACGGTCAACCAATCGGTGGGGGCTTGGCGCGGTGGCCAATCAACGTGAAGTGGGCGGAGCTAATGGCGACCAATCAGATGGCTTTGGTTTTGGCTTATGCGTGGATTACAAGTGGATTGTGTTGGCTTAGAATTGGATTAGAATCGGCCATCTTGGATTAGAAAAAGGATGTCGTTATAGCGCACGGTTCTTATGCCGCATGGTTCTTATACAGGCACCGTTATTAAGCCGTATTAATCTATACTACTCCGGGTGCTGTAAAAGCCCGTGATGTCACCTCTATGTAGATAAACGTTTCGACGAATTGCTAGAACTGTTTAGAATTGCTTGAACTGTGCGCTGCACTACGATAACCGCATACTCAACAAAGGGAATTGTGCTTCACTTTTACGGATTCTGATCCGGTGCTAGACAGCTGGTCTTCCGCTTGTGCAAATTCTGCTTCCGCATACTATGTCTGAAAAGCTTTGCTTTTCTTTTTCGTGCAGCAGCAGAATGTCTGGCTTGTACAAAATGAGACGGGAGAATGTACAATGGATGACAAATGACAGAAATAGATGTTACCATGACACATGTTACCAACCAAACAGAGGAAAAACGATCCGAAACGCGCGTAGCCAAGTAGCGCAAACATAAAGACATTCATACGCAAATATGGCTCCTTGAAGGACTAATCATAGAGAACATTAAAGGAGGCCAGGATGAGTGTGTACGTTCGGGACTTTGAAAACAGGTATTCATTGCGGGGGGGATTTATTGGCAGAAAAAAAGAAAAAGAAAGGGGATGTTACCATTGCCCTCTGAATATCACCATCTTCTCACCTGATTTTCATTGTTCTTTTCACAGCCTATTCAGGACTTCGGGTTGTAGGAGCATTGGATCTGTCCCTTATTTCGAATCCATGCAAGCGGAATGTTGAGCACGCGAAGTATATGCGGATGTATGCAGAGAAAATCCCCCACACACGCACACACATTGGGGCTCCCAAGTGAAGCTCCCTCAACAAACCTAGCGAAACAGTTTGGAACCTCAAAGGACAACACCAACAAGAGATGATGACGATGAGGTGGGGTGTTTCACCGCGGTGGTTTAGTACCCTAACCCATTGCACGTGGAACATTATATGAAGATGATGAAGGAAGGATGAAAATACGAGAAAGAATTAGAGCGTCAATCCAATGGAAGACGGGAAGTCCATGACCAGGTGAAGAACCCGAGATAGGAGCACAGGATCTTCACGGGGACAATGAATGCAGCTAAATTGAGTGGTCTCTTGTTGATAGGGGCTACCTCATCACACAGTATGTTCTTTGCGGGCAGTAGAGTGCACATTCCATAAGAATGTGCTGAGAGTTCACAACGACACCGCACGTTAAGCAGAGGCTTGTGTTCCAGCATTTGATCATGCACTTGAATTGTGGGGTGAAAGCCACATTGAGAAGGAGTCGACGCAGGAGAGACCCCAAAAGAACCTGGCCATATTCACCCACAAATATGCATTTACAAGCATCACCATAGCAAAAACAACGCTACACGCGCTCTTTGATTTTCAATACGCGCATCCCGTGGCGGTAGGTAGATGATGCATGCTTTACCAGGCGAAAGGAATCAACTTAGTGCTCTAATGTTGGCATCTGTGCTTGTTTACCACCGCTCATACCACGATATTCTTTGCCTGCGCGCGCCACTGGCCTAAGACCTCCTCACAAGCTCCGTGCATCGAAGCAAGAGCCTCGTGAGAGCAAGAGATTTTTTTTTTCTTGTTTGCATGCGCAACAAATTGTGCGAACTTATCTGTCTTGTAGCGTGTTTGGGATGCCGTACAGAGCATTCAATTGCTCACGCGTTTCTTGCAAAGTACATGGAGTATTTGCGCTAACTCACCAGGTAGAGGGCTTCAACCAGCGCTTCAGTGTATCTGGTGAAGCCTACTTTGCAGGTCAGAAATTTGGAACCAAAATGGAACCTCGAAGACCCCAATATTCGTCAACGAAACTTGCACCATATGTTTCGCTATGACACAGAGGACGTCCCACTAGAGAACGAATGCAAAGCGGTAACAAAGGAACGTGCTGCACGCGCTTTTCTATTCCTAATACATGGCTTCTATGGGAGCAGTATAAGGTAAAGCCTGCTTTACGTTTTGTCCCGAGTTGCTGGGCATGCTCCTTGGAGTAGCCACTATTATGAACCTCTTCCTCCAGTGGAATTGCCGCGGTTTGTTTTCAAACCTGGATGTTGTTCATGATCTTCTTGATACTTACGATGCAGCATGCTTTTGGTCTCCAGGAAACTTACTTGAATAGAAGCACCCCAACTCCTTTACGCAGACACAACATATTTCGAAAGGATCGAAATGATACAACTCGCGCATCCGGTGGTGTGGCGATTGTCACACGAGCATCTATTCCAGCCAAGGCAGTTAATCTCGCTACAGATTTGGAGGCTGTCGCGGTGCAGGTGTGCCTCGACAGAATAGTCACCATTTGCTGCATTTATCTGCCACCAACAGCAATCATTACAGAAAAGATTTATGACATACAAGATTTATGCAGCCAACTACCAACCCCTTTCATTCTCTTAGGCGATTTTAATGCGCACAATCCCCTCTGGGGTAGTACAAGGACTGATTGTCGGGGCAAGATGTTAGAAAAATTCTTGCTCTCATCATCCATCTGTCTTTTCAATACAGAAGCACCTACGTATGTACACTCCGCTACACAGTCTTTCTCGGCATTAGATCTGTCTCTCTGTAGTCCATCTCTTTTCAATGTTTTAGAATGGGCAGTGCAAGAAAATCTATTGGGAAGTGATCACTTTCCAGTAGTATTGAAGTATATGCCTCAAGTAGATATCTTGGCAACGTGCCCCCCTAGGTGGAAACTTCAAGAAGCCGATTGGAACACTTTTTCTGATAAATGCAATCTCTCTTTAATCCCTGTTACTAGGATGACGACTGACGAAGCAAACCGTGTCATTACCAATGTCATCCTAGACGCAGCAACACAATGTATTCCCGTAACTTCCGGTCGTTTGCCAAAGCGACCGAAACCTTGGTGGAACAAGGAGTGTGGAGAAACACGAAAAGCCCAAAATCGTGCGTGGGGTAGATTTCGAAGATACCCAACGAGTGAAAACCTTCTTCTCTTTAAAAAGGCAAGAACCAAGGCCAGGTGGACGCGCAAGCAAGCAAAGCGGTCCTCTTGGCGCAGTTTTGTGTCCTCCCTATCTTCCCACTCACCTTCTAAACTTATTTGGGATCGACTTCATAAGATCAGAGGTGTAAACATGAGCCGTGCTACCCCTCTTTTAGTAGTTAATCGTCAGCCATGTCAAGGCTTACAGGAACAAGCCGATGCTCTCGGTGAGCATTTTGAAAGCGTTTCTTCTTCCTCTAACTACACCAATGAGTTCCGTAAAATTAAGCGTAGTGCAGAGAAGAAAAAATTTCAACGCATTGTGGAGACAGTCTGGTGTATAATCAGCCTTTCACCAAAGTAGAACTTAATCGTTCCTTAGAGCACACAAAGGCAACTTCACCAGGCCCAGACAGGGTGATGTACTCTATGCTGAGCCATCTGTCTGAGGCATCTAAAGATGTTTTACTCAAATTTTTTAACCAGGTTTGGGTCCAGTGTATATTACACTCAGCGTGGAAAATTTCTACTGTAATTCCATTGTTGAAACCAGGAAAGGAACCTTCAAGCCCGGCCAGTTATCGACCCATCGCTCTCACCAGCTGCATCGGAAAACGTTTGAGCGTATGGTCAATGCTCGGCTGGTCCATTTCCTAGAGGAGAACAAATGTCTTTCTCAACTGCAGTGTGGTTTTCGCGCGGGTTGTTCCACAACTGACCACCTCGTACGAGCAGAAACAATGATCCGTGAAGCTTTCGTCCGTAGACAGCACTGCCTGTCGGTGTTCTTCGATCTTGAAAAGGCGTATGACACCGCTTGGCGGTATGGTATCCTACAAGACATGTACTCTTTTGGAATCAGGGGACGCCTTCTTAGGTATATAACAAACTTCCTCCAAAACAGGACATTCCGCGTACGGCTTGGAACAACACTATCCCTTCCTTTCATCCAAGAAAAGGGGGTGCCGCAGGGATGCGTCCTTAGCGTCACTCTGTTTCTCGTGAAAATCAATTCAGTAGCTAGCATAATCCCACCTACTATGTCTTATTCATTATACGTGGATGACATTCAGGTTTCTTTCTCTTCCACGAATCTAGCAATATGTGAGCGACAGGTCCAACTAACTTTAAATAAGCTTACAAAATGGTCCCATGAGAATGGATTCAAGTTCTCACATGAGAAAACGGTATGCGTTCACTTCTCGAGGGTCAGAGGACTGTTTTCTCCACCTACTCTTAAAGGGACTATGAAATTTCCCGAACCCCCATACTTTTTTTTGATGGAAACTGTTCTTCCCGCAGAGAAACTAATATGCCACAAATTTTTCCGGACGAAATCGCTCCACTCTGCGGGGAGCGCGCGCTGGAAATGTCTCTTCCGCGTTCCTCCTCTCCCGCGCATATTTCCCTGCCGATGGTGTAACCAGGCTCCAACAGCTCCCCATAGAGCCCATAGTTTGAGGTAATTCACACAACACTGGGCACACGACCAATGAGAGTGCAACGTTGTAGAAATTATGCAATGTCAGTCGGCCAATCAGGAGCCTTAACTTTGGCTGACCTTTCGACCGGTTCTGGCTACCATCGACTTCTACCGGATTTCACGCCTACCGCCGTTACCGGATATTCAAAGTAACTGAAGCTTCTTTTGGCTAAAAGAAATATTTATTTGACACAAAGCACTGATTCAAAGATCTGATACATGGATGCACTGTGAATACAAAGTCCACTGCGTTGCTAACGCACTGTAACTAAGTTCGAACTTGAAGCAAAACGAACACAGCTCTCGAAATCCGACGGGGCCCGCGCTTGTTCTTCACACTCCAACCGCTCCAACTCCCGAAGCATTCCAGTTCCGGAGTTAATAGACTGTTCGTGGGATAATAGTCGTGTCCAGGAACAGCACAACACACGTTGAATCACATCGACGCATGAATAAACCAGCGAACACTTCTACAAACTGTTCTGCCGATTGACATCACCGAAACGTGGAACACAAGAGGACGCCTTGCCGGCCGATTTTATGATGAGCATCTTCTTTCGTTGTTTGCACAGCGGAAAAGGCGCTTGTGTGGCACGTAATCGTAATCCTGTCTTTGTTGTCAGGCCTCAAAATCCGACGGCGCCCGAACGCGTTCTTCACGCTCCAACCGCACCAGCCCACGAAGCATTCCAGTTCCGTAGTTGATAGACTGTACGTGGGATAATAGTCGTGTCTAGGAACAGCACAACACGCGTAGAATCATAAACTGTTCTGCCGATTGACATCACCGAAACACGAAACACAAGAGGACGGACGCCGTGCCGACCGATGCGAGCTATTTCGAAACTATGCTGAAACTGCTGAAACGGCCGCCGGGACGCTGCACACACATGCGCGCGTACAAAATGCGATTTCAAAACGTTGTCGACCAATCGGAGCGCGCACGCAGTCTGGGCCAATGAGCTTGCAACGTTGTAGATTGGCGCAGTGGTACATACTCTACAGCCGCATCCTCGGTTACCTGAGGAGGACTGGTGTAACTGTACGGACCGCTCTTCGGTTCCCCGATACGTCACCGGTGTTGCACAATGGCAAGTAATGCCGCGAGCTCGCGCTGTGGCTGCCGCCACTGCCGAAATCTGCCGATCGCGCGAAAGCTGCTGTCATGGAGATTTCCACTCCCGATGAACGCATACTCGGGATCCTACGGCGCATGCTCCTGGCGGGATTCCTCGGCTCGGCAACACGTCACGATGACGTGTTGCTGAGCCGGCCGTGGTCGCGTCAAGTTACCCGTTGTGTCTCCGCTCGGCAGCTCGTCACGGCGCGGCGCCAGCTGTCCTCCCTTCGCCGCTCCGTTTAAATTCGCTTCCGAGAAATCCGCTCGCGCGACGAAAGTAAAATTTCGGTTCTAGACTCAGAAACATGTCTTCTTTCGAACGAAACGAAGAAACAAATCGTTTCATAGTCCCTTTAAGCTGAACGGACAGAACCTCACTATTAAAAGCGAACACAAATTTTTTGGGGTCATTCTTGATAGCAAACTGACATTCTTATCACACATCAAGAACCTTAAAACTAAATGCATTAAGTCCCTAAACCTTTTGAAAGTGCTGTCCCACAAATCTTGGGGGGCCGATCGTGACACTCTACATAGGATCTATGTGTCCACAGTGCTGTCTAGACTGGACTATCTGTTGTTTTTTGGTCTGCTCGGAAATCTGTCCCGAAGATATTAGACCCAGTGCATCACCAGGGACTGCGTCTGATAACTGGTGCTTTCCGCACGTCGCCAGTGGAAAGCCTCTATGTTGAGAGCAATGAATGGTCGCTGGAAAGAAGAAGATTTTACTTATCTGTTTTATATTCTTTGAGGGTAAAAGAGTATCCCAATAACCCAGCCATTTGCTCTATTGAAGGCACACGCTTCAAGCAGCTCTTTCTCAATAAGCCCAGCATTGTTCCCCCATTTAGCATGCGTGTTCTTCAGGGATGTGAGGATTACAATTTCCCACATAATGATTTCACCGCAGTACAGGCTAGCCCACGGGTCCCGCCCTTGCAATCTCCTCCATGTTTTAATCGTTCCCTGTCTATGTTCAAGAAACATGAAACACCACCTGTTGTGCTCCAGCAGGAGTTTGAGTGTCTTAAAGAAAGTCTTGGGCAACACAGAGCTTTGTACACTGACGGTTCCAAAACACGCACCTCAGTATCATGTACAATGGTGACCGACGGATTTACACAATCATATCGTCCACCTCACATGCTCTCAGTTTTTAATGCCGAGGTATACGGAATAATCCTGGCACTGAACTACATCTTAGAAAGTCACACCGAGTCATCATTCATTTTCACGAACTGTACACATACCATACACCTCTACATCCCTCCCTGTTGCTGAGGGATGAGGCTCTTTTACCATTTGAACGAGTTTTTAACTTCTTTCAAGACATTGGTATTTTAACTGCATTGTAGTTTTCGTTATTTGATTTCTATGTCCTTTCATACTCGAACTGTAAAGTTTTGTTTTAACTAAATCACTGTACTTTTTCTTAGCATTGTCTTGGCGCATTATGGCCCTTGTCGCTTATGCGCCAGGAAAACCTGAATCATCATCATCATAATTCGGGAGTTGAGACAACGGTGATAGATCTATTAGGAGTTTGCCACATCTTCTATATAATCTGTTCTCTGCTGTGCGTCATTTTGTTCCTCTTGTGCTTGATACTTTGAGTAGTCATATGCCAAATTTGCTGGGAGTACGCGACAAAGACGTAGCTATAATATTTATTTTTAGTCTCACTTAATTTCTTCATTTCCTCCTTCAGTGCCTTCGTCAAATCTGAAACCAGGGTTAGTTTCCATCGCCGTCTAATTTTGTTTATGCGACGTTTAAGATGCTAAGCTTCGCGTGTCAGTCATGGTCAGCCAGCGTGGTCAGTGTAAACCTTGTCTTTTTCGTTTTCCCCGTTTTTTCCTTTATCTTTCCTTCCTTCTCTTTTTCGTTTTTCCCTTTTTTTTGAATAGCAAGCCGGCTGCCTGGCTAACCTTTCCTTCGTTTTGTTCTTAATAAACATATTACACCCCCCCTTAAGGCTTCTTGAACACGAACTTTCTTGTGGACATGTGTACAGCGGCCTTGAAAAAAATTCAGGCCATATTAACATTTCTCGAGATGCTACAGATATCCATTTAAAATTGTACAAGGATCTGCCCAAGGAATATCGTGGAATATCTGGATTTTACGTCTGTCATGCTTAAATTTTATATGGTGCATCTCAAGAGCCATCTTGTGTTCTAAATGTCAACCAAGTACTTGGCAGTCCCATTCCCAGTGAAGGGTGTTAGGCACCAGGAACAGATCACGTATTGAAGCAGAAGACTCTTGACTTCTAGTGTACCTCATAGCAAAAGGCAATATCAAGTAGTGCATTTTCATTTATGAAGTCCCAAACCCCAGTTAGTAGATGGGTAGAAATCCAGCGAACCGGTAGAATGTAGGAAGGGAGTTGTCTCAGGGTTTCCTAATTTACACTTCAACATGGGACCATAACTCAACAATCATGACATTATATCCTTAACCGTGTTCAATGTCAATAGGTTTCATTTGTAACTATGTTACACCCTTTTTAATATAACCTGATGATGGCGGTGATGAGGTAACAGAAAAAGATGGGGATATGAGTCTCGACAGAGTCGGGGCCACCCCAGGACGCCTACAAGCGATGAAAATGCAAACAGATGCACATACGGTGAACGGATCAACTGCAAAATGCAGGACAAAGGTCTCAGAACGAGTGGGTAGTATGACAGAAGTAATATGACGTGGGGGGGGGGGGGGGGCACCCCAAGCCGGCACTTCGCAAGTCTTAGGGCACATGTATATTACGCTTTTCAACTTGAATCTTTATAATCTACAATGACGGCATTAAGGCTGTCGGTTGTGGGCCACAAACCCAGGTGGCGAATTTCCTCATTTATCATCATCAGTGTATTCGCTGTTATTGTATAATGTCATGCTAACAGCGCTCTTAGGCCGCTCAATCAGTGGATAAAATGAGTTTAACATGATCTTCTAGGAACCCTCTGTATAACCCCAGGGAGCATATGGTGGGCTAGTAGACGTCTAATTGATGTCTAAAAAAGGAGATAAGAAATGTCTATAGAATGTCTAGGCACTAGACCAAATATCAAGTATCCGTCCACTAGACGTCAAATAACACGTCTAACGTTACGCCACCTAGCCATCTAGCCCTTGACATCCGATGTCTATGTATCTAGCTGAGATTTAGACATTCTTTCGACCTAGATGTCTGGAACAGGGTCAGACACTTAACCACGCATTAGACATGAAGTCTACAGCTAGACAAATTTTATCCCTCCATTCAGGTGAGAGATCTAGGGTTATACATTTCCTGCACTTTACTTTAGCCACCCTTAGATGTACTTTAGACCATGACTAGTCCTGCTACCGTCCTGGCATGCATTCATGGAGAAATGTGATATAATTGATAGCAACATGTATCTCAGCATGAACATTTATTCACAGCAAACCACACACGAAGTCTACGGTACAAAGCTCAGTCTAAAACTGGATTGACTTTGCTGCCAAGCAGGCGTCTTGCGTTTTGACTGAGGAGTGTTGAACTGTCAGCAGGGTGTTGATGGCCACCTCATTCCTTTCTTCCAATGAGTGATTGTTGGTGCTGCAGCACTGCCTCCAATGACTCACGGTGGCTAGAAAATAGAACAAAACATATCAGAAAGCATTATGTAGCCTGCTAGTTCTAACTAGTTTGTTTAGTGGCTATGCACACTCTTTCACGGGATGCTGTAGTGCTTGTCTGGCCACATAAAAGTAAAAACTGTATCAACACTCATCTGAGAGACACATAAAGAAAAGAAGCTGCACTACAAAAATCACATGACTGTTACAGCTACACAACACGAATTGCAGCAACAGCTGAAAATCTGTTTGTGCGTGACTACCTGATGTGGATACTGGAGCCCTGCACCATCCGCGGATATCCGCAAGATACTTGCGGATTCGGATGAAAATTTATCACTTTCTGCGGTGGGCGGATCGGATATACAGCATGCTGTAATTTTACTACTAGCAATTTATTTGTATTGCGCGCCGACAGCGAGCGGATGCCTGGGTTCACCTTTGACTATGCACGGCCAAGACGGGAGAGAAGGCATTCTGGCGTCGCAACGAAAACCGGCGAGATAGCGTTCCACGCGTTCTAGAAGTCTCTCCATATCGCGTTTGTTGAAAGGTTTACCTTTGCTTGTCGTCGTGAGTCTTTCCGTGAGAGCATAGAGGCATCCGCAATTATACCAACATTCTTCCGGCGGTGATTACGCGTCCTTCGAAACTTGCAGATCGGATGCGGATATTGCGTTTTGCTCAGCGGATGTAAACGGTTGCGTATGCAGCGGTGCGGATCGGATAACGTGTGCGCGGATGCGGGTCGGCTGCTAAAAATCTTATTCGCGCAGGGCTCTAGTGGACGCTTCCAGGATCTCAGGGAAACGAGGATGTAACAGCTGTCGCTGTGAAAGTACATCAATGTGACAGGCGTTTTCTCGTGACGCACGACCTTACCTGGTCGAGCAGGCGACAGCAAAGCACTCCATGATTGGCGCAGCACTTCCATCACTGCATTACGCTGAAACAAAATCTGTGCTGCTCTCATAACTTTGGTGCAAAAATTCTGTACAGGATTAAAATAAACACTGTGTATATTATAAAAGACAATACAAAGCAAGAGCTGTATCACCACGTCAAATATTATAAGGTTTATTCACATGAAGTCATCCGCAGGAGACCGCCACTGTCGCCAGCAGGCAGATTTGCTGCCATCGGCCTTTGTAGATCTCGGCCCTATTGTAGATCTCAGTCAAGCTGTTACCCATATTATACTCACCGCATATCTGGTGTTTAAAACTTGTTGCCCTGTGATTTGTAGAATATCCAAACAATTTCCATGTTTTCGGTGTTAATAGTCACCTAAAAAGCATAATGCAGCGAACAAATGCAAGGACGTAACATTGAGGGACCTATAGTATGGCGCTGAGGTGACTTCAGTGAATAAACCCTTTAGGAACTCAAATCTTGCACTGCTGCCAGATAGCTGTTTGGGTGAAGTAAGACGGAATGACATAGTCACGCTGTTCTCCATACAATACCAAGGATGTTTCAAAACGACTAAGCACAGAAATACTAGTTTTGTACCGTTTGATGAATATTTTGTCTGCTGCCCATACATGTTGTGCGGGTCTTTAGCAAGCTTCTGGGAGCCCTTTCTTCTATGTCGCACTTCCCTACTGACTTTCACAGCATCTGAAAAAAAAAAGGTTCGATTTCGTTAACCACACGACAACCATGTAAATGGAAAGCAGTTAGAGTCTTCCACCAACTGTATTTGCAATTCTTTGTTGACAAAAAATTTAAAGAGGCTCCCTCTAGAGTAAGATCAGGGGGCACATCGAACACCAGGAACATTGGAGGACAACACAGTCACACGTCAGAGACAACTGCTTCCCCTTACCTCACAGGGAACTGTTAAGCCTATGTGCAAATAGATGTTTCGTAGGGTAGGTTACCACCATTTTCATATCCACCGATGCAAGATAGTCCAAGCACCTATAAAAAGAAAAATGCAGTTGCTATGAAACCATGATATGCAAACAAAAGTACTTCCGCAAAATTTTCAGTGTGTGGTTTCACTACCACCGAAAAATGCAACAACCGAAGCCGGGCTGACATGACAATGAACTAACCAGCATTTATGTTCCGGGGTGTCGGCCCTGCAAACCGTAACTGTCCACTTTCCTTTACTCAAGACTTCAACAGTCATCGAAAACTCGTGAATCTCGATGGTTAATTGGTGATACCGTATTTGTTTTAGCACCAAGACGAACCAAGGCACTTACTGAAACGTTGTACTGCCGAACATACAACATCAATCACTACTTTGAATGCAAGTGCAGTCAGGTCAACCCACACCTCCAATGTGCTTCAATCGGTGATACGAAACCGGAATACATAAAGGAAACGATATTCCGATATTATGCCACGCATCTCTACTCTATGCGATTTGGTGCACAGAAACAGGCACATACTTTAAATGAAGAGTGAACTCACCCCTTAAACTTGAAAGCCAGAGAACAAAGAAACGGTGTCCACCACAGCGTACTCTGGGAGCTCTGCTGCGCTCAACAGTTTTTATCACTGGACAGCACGGCGTACGTTCTCCCTATGCTCAAAAATTGCAAGACAAAACGTGCGGGAGATTCGAACTTAGAAAGATTTTCGTATAACAACCAGTGGAGTGCAGCCGCCAAGACCCAACTGCTACACGTTGCGCGTCCGGTAAGTTTGAAGTTTCAACGGTTGAAACTGAACAGGTTCGAACTGGTTGGATGGATGAACGATGGATGGTGATTGGGTAGACGGGCAGACGTCATTGCCATTGCTTTAGCTCGCGCTTATTGAGTACTTATTGTTTGTAATATTCTTTAATTTCCGTGGCCGTTCATTATAGTTGGGTGGCGGAGGTTAAATGTTAAATAACACATATGCCAATCCAGCGGAAGTGACACCAACCACCAACATCATCATCATTATGCCATCGCCACCGAGCCATCGTCGTTGCAGCGACGAGTTACGAGTGTCGTATTTTGGTGCTGTGTGTGTTGAAAATCGCTGTTCTTTTTGCAAACATTTTATCGGTGCCTTTGCTACTGAGCTACAGGTGTGCCTAATATGTAGCGTATTGCCTATTCAGCGGTTTCAAAGAGATACCATGGGCAGTTTCAAGATTTTTTGAAGGGTCCTGAAACCCCAGAGTCGCGTCAGACTCCATTTTACAGCTGCAGCTGTGTAGCTTGTGGGAAAATGTTATGTGCAGTAAACAAACATCTGCCATCTGCTGCCCACAGTACGTGCAAAGTGCTTCTGTGTTTATGGAGTAATGGTGTTTATAGTGCTGCGCTGAACGATTCGTCGGAGTCGTCGACGTTTTTTATTGACATTTAAGTGATTCGATAATTTTGTTGCTCATGACTGAGTTGGTGTAGCGTAGTATTCTGCAGGGGAGTTACTGACGTACAAGATTTACATTTACCAGCAACGGTAACGCCATCAGGAACGCTAGTTCAAGAAACATTGCCCCAAACAAATGCAGGCTTTCGTTAAAGGTCAGCTACGCCGATTTCCCGATGTGTTGAAACGGTTGTGATATTCAGAACGAGCACATCCAACTGCCCCCGAAACGCACCTTCGTTTCTCAATTTTGTCTTCCTATTACGAAAATTAATTCATCAAAGAAACCAAAACAAGCCATGGGCGCAGCCATTTTTGTGACGTAGATGGGATAAACCTGCTCCATCTACGTAGATAGAGAATCGTGCGTCTGATTGGATGAAAGCTGAGGCTTTCTCTGACTTCCCTGGCGTCTTCTCCCGTTTGCGAGGATATCCAGTTATGGCCGCCGGCTACGATGAGCGTTTCGTCCGACGTAATCCCGAGAACTATTGAACGATGGAAACAACAACCGCGAACTCACCTCAACATAATTTTCGGCGTGAAATTGTGATCATGTGCTCGAGAACTTCGCAGTTCAACCGTTCGGCTGCCATTCACGTCAACCCGTTTGCTGCTTTTACTACAAGTGCAGGAATGGGAGCGATTGAGCAACAACGTGAGACTTGGTGACCGTTTGAGCATATACCTGCAGTGGACTGGTCTTCAAAGAAAGAAGGCCGTATTTCTGCCCATGCACATCGTGCGATTGCCAGGCTTGTTACACGAGATACATATATTGTGCAGCATCATAGCGCGACTGCAATGAACGACGTAGGAATGTATCGTGACCACTCGAACTGCATTCGTTGAACCATTCGTCGGTTATATGAAAGTGTTCATTAGAGTTGCCCCGCACAAAAAGTGTTGGATGTAGCTTTGTAGTGCGTTGTTTATCTCGTAGTGTGCATCGCGGCATGTAGGTCGAGAGCCCTTATACGTATTTTTGAATGTTTACTTGAGTGTGCGCATTGTTCTATACCACACGCCATATTTCATTCATAATAGTTTCGCAAATAAACACGTACGGGTAGATCTCATATTGCTTTTGAGTTAGGCATAGTGTCTTCAGATCAGGGTATGTGTACCCTGTTTGCTGGGCCCAACAGATGTTATTAAGGGTAGTGCAACATTTCCCACTTCTTGAACCATGCTAACATTGCCAGAATAAGGAACATTACACTGTGCTGTGTATTCCACACTCAGTTGTCTCGCGACGTAAACCCCCAATTATTATATTGGGTACTCCACATGTTCAACCAGTCAGCACTTCCCATATCCTATTTTTTTAAACATGTGCTTAAAATTGCACAACTGCCACTCAAGTAACTTTGCCACCAAATTAGTCAGTGACAAAAGGTATATGTATTTTATCACAAATTTAATAACCTTAGTGGAAATGGTTGATGTTGTCCTCTGCCTTGTACGGTGCACTTCATAGCAAAATACACAATAGTCCAAATGTTTTCCTTGTCCCCAAATGCCCTGTGAAAGCTGAAAGACTCTTATCAAAATAGGGAAGCGGGCTTGCTTGTCCAGAGAAACAAATATGAAACTGCAGTGCTCAAAGTAAATAACTGCATGCTCAGCAACTAAGGCTCGTGATGCCGAAGACCTAATATTTCTAGGTTAAAAGGAGAAAAGACCACTGCAGCGTATCAATGTTGTTTCAAAAGTATAACACCACAAAATTTGTGAGAGTCAGTTGGTGTATTTAGTTATGTTGGTCACCTCCTGCACAAATTTTTAATAAAATTCAAATGCGTTGCTACCAACCAGGACCTAAGCCTGACCTATGATCTAATAATAATAATAGTATCTATCTATGACCTATACGGACCTTCACCACTAGTTTGGTCAAGGTTTCACACGTGGCTTCTAGTGAGATTCGAAGCTGCTCTGTAGAGCTGACAGGAGACTTGCAGAGTAGAGAATTTTTTATTTATATTTTCCAAAGAACATGTAAAAAACAATGTGCTGTACCAACTGTATTCAAAGAAATACAAATATACTTTGTTTTAGCTATGTGCATATTAGCAGATTATAGGTGACCGATGACACACAATGGGCGTCAAGGGTGAGAACACAAGAATACTAGCACTGCAGGCACTGTCCTGAAATTCGAAGTCGCCATTTGTCAGAAAGCAATGACCACGCACAGCCTAAGGATCATATTGAGCTCCTTCCATTATTCTTTTTATTGACAGCATGTTGGCTGCCATCCAGTCCATGAAAGTGACCCTTATCGTTGAAAGAACGGTTCAACAGCAAGCTAGCTGGTGATAGTGTCCATGATGGCGAGACCTGAAGAGGAGATACAAGAAGGGACATAAACAAGCTATGTTGAGACATTGTGTATGTCCCTTCCTATCCCTCGTCTCATGGTTTTTCGCTAAGGACCTTCATGATATTTCCTTCGGCAAACTTTACATATTTTTATGTAGAATTGTGAAGGTACAGCCAGGCGCTGTTTGCAAATCACACAGTACTTTTCTTGAATCAAGAATCCATAGAAGGTACACAGTCATCTTCAGCATTGCACACATCTATGGCAGTGTTTCCCAAACTTTTGGCGGTGACGGACCCCCGGAAGCGATGAGAACCAATTCACGGACCCCCCTACTCGCAAACACACACCGTCACAGCTAGTCACAGCCAGTGCATAACCAGCAACCTCGTCAGCTGCTGCGTGCTTTCGATACAGCTTCAGAAACGATTCCGGACCGGTTTCTTCTTCTTGTTTGTATGTGTATGACGCGGACAAACGTGCATTGCAGGACTTTTCTGTCAGAAATTAGAAGCTAGCCGTTGAACCATGCTTGTAGCAATTTTGGAAGTTCTGGGTGTGGGTGGAAATCGGGCAGCATGTACGATCGCGTGTTTGTGGGGACGAAAATCCTCACTGAAATGTGAGAGACGGTCGCGGACCCCCACGGACACTCTCGCGGACCCCCAGGGGTCCGCGGACCACACTTTGGGAAACACTGATCTATGGGACATGTTAATCACTTTGGAATGTCACAGACATGTCATGGAGGCCGGCACATGATTAGTGGTGCTGAACAGACAACTATTTGTCATAGTTTAGGCATAAAAAGCAGTTTTGTCACCTGCAGGTTGAGACAGATGTATCTCTACATACTTTGCCATGACACAAATATATGAAGCAACAAATGTACCCTCTACTTTATTTTGGTTATTAGTCAACACTGCCAAGAACGTGGGAACACAGTCTTGTACCACCTACACTCTTCAAAATGACCTTCACACACGACACATTGTAGGTCAACGAGACTCCAGAATGATGTCTTCTCCCTCCCCATTGGCTGAAAACATTTTTCTACTACTTTGCATAAGGGGAAGTTAGTACAAGAAACGCACAGATTCCTTTTTTGAGCAAATCAGTATTGAGAGCGTTACCATACTGTGGTAGGCCTGCAGTGCATTACGTGGTGCAGCACACACTGTAAAAAATCTCACCGTAGAACATGTCCCCCGTTCTAATGACAGTCTTCTCCAGTTTTTCAAACTGCCATTTCCCATAGTGCTTTATGGTATGACACAGTATTTCTAAATCTTTATTGTAGTTTACTGGTTGTAGCAGAAAAAAGACACCACTGTTTCCGATCACAGGACGCACGCCATAAGTGCTATACGGAAACATGCTGCTCTATAGCAGTTGTTAGTGTTTGGACATCGTATGGTGCATGCAGGGTGAATTCCATGGTTAAAATATCCAAATGTGAACAACTGTTAGATTACATGATGTAGAATGCTCTATAGTACAGTAAAACCTTCAAAGTCGGACACCTCCCTAACTCGGACAACTCCCCATGATTTCATTGCACGGGCAGGCTCCCATTGAAACTACATGGGGACGAAATTCTCTATGTCGGACACCTCCCTATCTTGGAAGTAGGATAGGGTTTCCCCTGCAAAGTCGGACAAAACCCTGGCCAAATTACCTCAATATCGGCCCATCTTTGCACCGAAAAGACCCAAAATGAGCCAGTGGCCTTGACTTTTGCCCCTTTTTTCCCCTATACTGGTCTCAGCATTTAGTTGCTTTAGTTTTTAGAGTCCAAAAACAAGTGCTGTCAGTCTACATTGTAATTCTTTATGTGAGCACATGTCTTCAGTTTGTCTAGAGCCTTCGAACGAGCACTGCACCAAAGCTATGAGAAGTAGGCTGACGCTTCAGAGACAAGTCCTTGCTGCTCGAAAGGCTCCAGAGGTAATGCCATTGAGTAGAATCTGAACGGAATTGAATATACTAAAATCAGTAATAATTATCAGTGAGTGGGTAGAGGTACCACTACCAGGCACCACCACCAGGTACCACTAAGGACCTTAAATTGAAGAAGGAAGACATTTCTCACAGCTGTGATCTCTTCCATTTTTTGTTGCCATCATATTCTGTAACTCGGACACCTCTATAAGTAGGAGACGCTTCGGCTGCACCGCGGGTGTCCAACATAGGAAGGTTTCACTGTATTTATGTTCCGTGTCATGTGACCACAAACAATATATGCTTTTGCTCATGCTGCACAGCACAGGCGAATTGAGCTGCATGTGAGGATAATAACATGAAACCCGAGGCGCGGAGGAAAAGGCATGACTTTACGGTCCCTGTGTCAGTTGTTTCATGTTGTAATTGCGTACCAGCTGGCCTGTACCTGAGAATAGGTTTGATGCATTGTACACGCAGCATAGACATGCAGTATGTGGTGTGTTGTAATGCTCCATGTGGATTGTTTCGGTACAATCTTGAACTATGCATACCAAGGGGTAGGGCATCTGCGTGAGGTTTACCTGGAAGTAAGAATGTAAATGTTAGCTGAAGTCATTGAATAATTAACATGTCAATATACTGCTGCAGATCATACCAACAATAGCACACAAGATGCTCCGATATGTTACGCAGGAATGTCTCTGTACTCACAATATTAGTACAGCAGCTACAGAAAGGCATAAAACAAGTTTTTGTATACATGATACCACTTGAATGCAACACAAGCTTCTGCTGCACTGCTGGAACACCACGGCGGACAGATTTACCTTACTTCACCTGAGAAAAAGTATGTACTGTTGCACATATGATGCTGTTTGAATGTCTCGAAAAACATAATTTATGACCGAAAGACATCAACTGGAAGATTTCGATTTACCATAGTCAAAACTGAGAAAAAGTATGTGCTGTTGCACACATGAAACTGCTTGAACTGCCCTTGAGCGTTCAGGAAGAACACCTTATTGGTGACCAAAATACAACAGCTGAGCCAACATTGAATTTATACCTTACTCAAAATACACAAGATGTGCTGCCGTGCATATGATACGATGATACTGCTTAAATGTACTCTGAAAGCGCTGGCACCTCAGGCATGGTTGCTCTAAGCTAGCGAGCAACAGCAAGGGTATACGAACACAAGAAGTCGAGCACAAGTGATGGAATGCACTTGATTAATCAAAAAATGGAATGTCTCAGTACCAGGTGTCACTGTTCCGTCAAAAAAAGCATATGAACTTTGAAGGGGCGTCTGGTTGGCACTGGTGAAAGCCTTCAGCTTGAAACCCAGACGGTGATAGTTGAGACGTGGAGTGCAAGCTTTTCGGTGGTGCCAGAATGCCTGCGAAATCATTTAACAAATAAGGCAATTCCAAATCTGTACTGAGAATACACCCGCTGGGGCGTAATCTCTAAAGGATGAAGCAGTAACTGACAGATAGCGTATTTTTCTCTTCTACGCGATGCAATTTACACCGCATGACTGACTTGTCTAACATTACGCGTCTTACCTTTATCTGCTGCCTAGTCTTGCCCCTGCAATTTCCTGCTGCAGATAAGGTTGGCACAGCATCCCGGACAGCATCTTCAGCTTCTTGTGAAACAAGTTGCGCATTGCTTCCGTAACATTCGTATGAGCCAGATGAACAGATCAAATCACTGCTTTCGAAGGTGGCACACAGTCGGAGTTGTAACCGATTGTTGCAGTCAATAGATTTCTCTTTCGCCTTTCGGAAAATTGTGGTTTGAAACATTGGAACTGCATGCTGAAGTGTTCTCGCAGACGGGAGCAAAACGCTCACGCATTCTCGGCACGCAGCACAAAACTCGAATGACACCAGGAAGTCTGTACTGGCCTAGCAAATGCTTTGCAGTCGAAGGAAGCAAAACTCACGTTCCTCGTGGGTTTAGTGAAGTCCAGAAATATATTGGCTCCCTAATAGCGAACTGTTTATCACTTCCCTAATGTGAATCTGCGCAGCAGACGGCTCGGCAGAAGAAACTGGCCGGCTTGGCGGAAGAAACCAAGCCAAAAGTCATGCCAAGCCGGAACGCGGGCAGACCACGAATGTGTCGTCGACACAGGGTTTGCGGGCCACAAGACGGGATGTCAGTGAAACTAAAAATTCACTTTTTCGGAAAACCACGAGGAGTTTGGGATAACTATTTTGCATACATAATCAGTGTTCCCTTATGAACACATCGTGTGAGTACCATTCCATTCTATAACACTCGAAAATCGGCGTAGCTGAGCTTTAGGAAAACAGATATATATTCAGTAAAATAAAATATTACTTCACAGCACTTAGATTCTGGTAATGTCTTCTAGTTGTGGATGCTATATATATGCATGTCAGTGAGCAAAAAAAACTCGGATCATCATATGTATGGACATTATTCAAATTATCTAGTACCTTAGTCAGACTGCCTTCATCTGACTGATCTTTTGTTACAATATATGGCATACAACCCACATAGCATGAAAGACTACATGCTATCCATTTGGTCATAATATAATTTGACAAAGTTAATGTGGTCCGTTCGTGCATAGTTTCTGAAAGTTGTTACAGAGCCCATTTTTATTACCTCAGTATGATCATTTGCAAACAGATTGTACTGGCTGCTTCACACATGTGTGATGGAAAGTAGCAGAATAAGGAATTTCCTTCATGTATGACGATCATCCAACAAAAGTTCCTCTGCTGTGAACAAAATAATAAATCTATAGCATAACATTGAAAAAAATTATGTATAGATTAGAGCTCAACGTTACTGCTTAATATAGTCACTTTATTTAGCTGAACATTTTCGGTACTGTGATATCAAGTATTCAATACTGTATTGTCTGTGCCAAGCTCTGTCCTGTTTACAAAGTGAGGCATTCTCTTTGCATTTCACCTGATCAATTTGTGTTTCAT
This sequence comes from Ornithodoros turicata, assembly GCF_037126465.1. NCBI lineage: Eukaryota > Metazoa > Arthropoda > Arachnida > Ixodida > Argasidae > Ornithodoros > Ornithodoros turicata. Next base: position 5,870,021 of record NC_088207.1, read on the forward strand.
GATCACTTGCGAATTGGTGACTGCCGAGGGGCGCTTTGAGAGGAAGATGGAACAGCAAATTGGGCAAATTTTCATTGAAGTAGGAATCATCACCTTGAGCATGAGGAGAACGAAGTATACAGGAAGCTCACGAAAAGGAAACTCACGTTTGTGTGTCTCCTGTATACTTCATTCTCCTCATGCTCAAGGTGATGCTTCCTACTTCAACGTTGTACCAGCTCGCTCGTGTACTTTTTCTCTCTTTGGCAAATTTCCAGATGAATTTCTGGAACAAATCCCGAGTCTTTCAAGACGAGTGCAGACAGCGTTGACGTGGTACGCTACACCCTTCCAAGTCCTGTGCGTTTCTGTTCCATTGTAGTCTGAAACTTTCCCAGGATCTCGCAGTACATCTGCATTTACTGTGATTGTGCGTGTGAGATAATCTACAAATTGCACACAACGACAATCCTAAAACATTGTCGGCATAGCCTTTCCAGACGAAAAAGCGCGCGAGTTTGACCTCCTTCAGAATGCTTTCACAGGGCACCCACCATGACTTCCTATGTTATTTTGTCTCAGCACTTGCATAATGCACCCAGGTTTCATTAATAATAATTGTTCCAAGAAATTCATCTTGACCGCCTTGATACCATTCAAGGAAAATGCGAGCTGCATTCATTCGTTGCTCTTTACGAACGTTACCGAGCAAATGTGCCCCCCCCCCTCGCATAACTTTTGTTGACCAAGCTGAAGGAAATTTGTTCCCATTAGTATCAGAGTGCAGTACCAGTGACCCGCCAGTCTCCGTTAACAATTCTCGGAATTTCAGAAAAGAAACGTTGTTTCATGGTGTTATAGCTGATCTCCCACTGTACTGTTCGTTGTTTTTCATTTTCAGGACCCTGTATAGAGGACACCACCACCATTTCAATGCCTGTAAAGTGTTTTGTATAAACAGGTGTTAACTGTCAGTGGATATTCTCTAAAGCACTCTTCTTTCTTTAACGAAAAGTAGGATAACTCGTACTTACTAGGATAGTCAGACGTACTCGGAAATATTACATCCATGCTTGCATGCCTGACACATAGGTGAACAGCACTCCATTAACCAACATCTGCAGTGCCGGGATGTCACACCCAACTACTAAAGCATTCAGTTTGTCCTAGCGGTGTTTCCTTTGAATAACAAATATCGGGAAACTTATTTTTGGATGACCCTCCTAATTCCAGTTCTCTTTCTGCATTTGGCTACATTTTTTAGATTTCTTGTGACGACTCTTGTGGATAGATACCAGCATGGAAGACTTAATAATAATTGGGGTTTACATTGCGAGACAACTGAGATCATGAGCGACACCACAGCAGTCGGTCTGTGGATTGCCCACCTGAGTGTCCTTAAATGTGCAATGAAAGCTCACCACACAACACACCGTATTTAATGTCCCTTGTGGAAGATGGTATGTCTAAGCATCTTGTATCCTGAAGGTGAACACACTACAGACTCAGCCGCCAAGGCTGGTTCACGGACAACTTGGACAACACAATTATGTTAACTCTGCCATCAAGTAATTCAGTTTCCTGCATATGTTTTGTAACAATTTAACTTCAGTTTTGTAAGCCTGAAAGCTAAGTTTAGAACCACCTCTTATAATTTAGTGACTCTATTTGATGTGTGGATGTGGTCACACCTCTTAAAAACCTAATAAGACAAAACCTTGATGATTTTCTAATATGTGGTATATACAAGGCCAGCTACAAGACGTCTACAATTAGACGTCAATCACTAAATGTCTACCAGATGTCTAGTAGATCACTAATTTTAGACGTCTAAATAATGGTACGACTTTTAGACGTCTAGTCAACGTCTAGTTTGGGCACTATCCCTAAAGTCTAGGGTTAGAACAGGTCTGGACGTCTAGTAGACTACCATGTGTTCCCTGGGACATCAATTCCATTCAAGCATTTTCGGTTAATAGTACAAGTGTGTCACTTTTTCTTCTCTCTCTCTCTGTATGTATATATATATATATATATATCTGCAACAAAATAAGGAGCAAGGAAGAAGGAGCAATGAAATAAGGAATATATCTTTCGCGCTATATATATATATATGACTCGGTCGTTCTACTGATCAACAGTAAAACTGTGCGCGTGCAGAGAGAATACTACTGCGGTGCTACAATTTCGTTTTTTATGGCCGATACCATGTTCCTTTATAGTTACATAGGGAGCAAAAGAATTACATAACAACTAAGATGTGCGACGAGGTACACTGTATAGAAAGCGCCATAGTTTACCTCAATGACAATTTAGTTGAACAATCTACCATCGGCCTATGTTTCGTGACAAAATGTTCCCAGCTTCCTGTACACAGCAACTCGATAATCTAGGCTGAAAAGAAAGAGTGAAGAGAAAGAAACCATCAAGGAGGCGAGCTCTCGGACGCAGTAGCCGCTCTTTATTTTGTTTTTCGACCCGTCTGTCATCATCCAACGAAGATAAGACATGCGGTAACGTGCCTCGCAACATTCCGATATCTTTCGCTTGCAGGGATCGTCGGCTAGGCAGACGTGACGGTAGTAAATGTCACGTGGTTTAGTTACAAAGAACTGCGGATGCTAGTAAACAGTCAGTGCGGCAAACCAACGTAGTGCTGGTCCAAATATATTCACTATAAAAATAGTCAAGCACACACACACCGTCACACACAGCACATGTTGGACTAGTTCAACGAGAACCCGCTTGGTTCGCAGCGAGCGCATAGCGCCGGAGCTCAGGAGCTTGGCTTCAAAACAGGGGCATCGCGCATTCCATGTATTGAATATGGCGGTAAGCACACCAGTCTTTCTAGCCCACCATAGTCTGCTTCTGCAAAAGATACTACAGAGCAACGTGCCAAAGAAGGTTGCAAACCTTTTGGGAGCATCATTACTTTTGGAGGTCAACAATTGGAGGTACATAACCATGACCAATCACTGACAGCTTTTGTGCAAAGTATAAGCACAGGTATTTTTGAGATTATTTATGAAAAATTATCTGTTATCGACGCAATCAAAACAACAACCATGCATTTGTGAACTTTTTTGTTTATATTCAGACAATAAAGTTCGTAGTTCCACAAGGATGACTTTTCTCATAGAGGCATGCACCCTCGATACCCTGCTGGATTAGTTATCAAGGTCAACATAAGTGAGCAATGATGCACAAGGAAAAAAAATCCTTGCTGTATTCCCCATGCGGACTCCACTAATATATATGAGGTTTCGTACTGCAATAGAGCTGAATCGCACAGGAAGAAAGGGCAATGTGTACAGAAATTATGAGGCTCCCATTGGGCGGCACTTAAAGTTGAAAAATAGATCAAATGCAATTACTGCATATAGCACATTCCAGATGAATATAACAAAACGTAGGCTATAGACTCATCAATAGATGATATTAGCAATTATAATAGTAGTGTAATGGTATATTGGTATAATGGCAATGGTAGTATAACAGTAGAATAATGGAAATGTGGTTCCGCTATAGCTGCAGCATGAGCTCATGAATAAATTGTACCTACATGGCCACGTGACATTTGTCAACTACTTAAGAGAAAGTTAGCTTGCGTTAACATGGGTGGATTTAATTGTCCTGCAAGTGCAGCCATTTATATCTACAGGAGACACAAGCACACACAAGCACACTGGGCACACAAGCACGAGGAAGAGCATGAACCCATGTTAACAGTAGCTATCGTTCTTTTAGGTCATTGACAGCTGCCATATGACCGCATAGTTAATTTCTGTGCACATGTGTTCAGTGTGGCTATAGACGACAGCAGTAAAGCAGGGCAAACATGCACCCATATTACATAACTCTCCTTTTATCTTGTTGATAGCTGAGATATGGCCACAGAATTTATCCATGTACTCAGGTGTTGAGTGTGAATATAGCACTAAACAAAACAAAAAACAGTGTCCCTTTTGTGTCTCCTGAAGCTTGAACCTTTTCTTTCAAGCCAAAATGTATGCATGCTGTTCTGCATCATGTCTGTGAGCAGGACTGCTAAAAATTGCTCGACGACACTGCAGCTTTAGTCTTGTTTTGTAGCCTCATATAATGTACAGGTAAATCTTAAGAATGGAAAAACACATCTCATGGAATCATGCCATATGATCTATAATACTCTACCGCATCCACATTGCAATCATGCTCCTATTTATCGCGAATGCCACAATGCCTGTAATTTGGTGTTGTGCCTGTTTTCAACATGTCTGAATAGCCAAGTTCCAAAGTAGTGAACCAAACCAATATTCACTTCAATTATGCATATGCGTAGTACTGCACTGTACTTTCAATTTTGTTTACAACTTGTTCTCCTTATACCAGCTCAGGTGCATGCTAAGTGTCCATGGTTATTCCTATATGACATGTCCTGTACATTACCTACGCAGAACCGGTACTCTCATTTGACCTCTGCCTTGACTCGCACTCCACCCCTAAAGGAGTGAGTGTAGGGCATACAGAATATGGGCTTACTACGGTAATAAAGTTCTGATGTAACTAAGAGTGTGTCCATCAGTGTCATGACAAATGATTCTAACATCTATGGATCTGTCATTCGAAAGAGTGCCTGAATGCTGTTGCAATACGACACACCATGACATACATTTATTGCTGGTAAGCTCCTTCTTCCCTCATCATCACCAGGAGAATATGTGGCATCTCGTGCACGTTAGTTTCACTGAATCACTGACACCAAATGCCTGTGACATATGATTGTATATGTGTCACACCTGGTTATTTATTTTGTTTCAGGTAAGCAGTTCTTCAACGCCATATATGAAGAAAATTCATTGCTCTACAGTTATGTGGCTGGAATTAGCTTAGGCTTATTAGGCTTCTGGCATACCATGCCATCCCTAACAAAACTAACCCTGACGAAAAACATTTTTGTGTAAGAATGAGCTTCACCATAGGTTCAGAAATCTTGTGGTTGTGTGTGTGGAATTTTTCGTTTCTTTTTGACGGGAGATTGACACTACTTGTGTTTCTTTTTATAACCCCCTCTCCTCCCACGTTTTCTATTGCACCCTTACGGGTGAATATAGTTCACTAAAGTGGAACAAATAATTACCTGCGGTTCTTGTGTCCCAACGTAATGCATTTGTCCAGAATCTGTGAAACTGTTGCTTTGGGTGCTGGTATGTTGCAAACCATCTCCCCATACATCAGGTATTACTTTCTAGATGTTGCCTGAAGACAGTGCATGTTCATCACTCATTACTGAAGTTAGGAGGTCAGTCATGCAGAGGCATCTATTTCATTTTACTACATATTCAGCACTGTGTCCCATACACCTGCTCCCGGACTTTGTCCTTGATAAATGTAGTACACCATGCTCACTACATTAAATTGTCCAGTTGCATAGATTTGTGCTGACACAACCAGATGAATATGTCGGCTTCTGCAAAGTGACAACTACCAAGGTGGCTCAAAAAATAACTGAAATTATAGAAGAAAGGTATATAATAATTTAAATTTTAATAAAAAGACTACAGCACATTGTGGCTAAGATGCACCTGATTTCAAGTTGCATTATTTCCTTTGTATGAGCCTATTTGAGTTGCATCCATTTGTTCATTGCGGTCTTCCTCTTAGTGATGAAAGATGAAAGTCACTGAAAAGGTTAGCCAGCTGTAGGACTCGAACCCACATCTTCTGGATTACCGGTCCAGGGCTCTACCAATTAAGCTAAGCTAACACGCCTTCTCAGCGACTTCCAGGGTGCGTCATCTGAAGGGACAAACCAGTCACTCTCTCTCACTCATCCTCCTTTCACTCTTACATTTTTGCACACTCATACACACATTCATACGACAGGGATCCACGCCTCTTATGTCCATATATAGAATGCCTCTTATGTCATTTTACAGTCAAAGTTGAATGATCAGATCAGATCATGGTCAGAGCGGAGTGACAACTGTAACTGCATCACTTTGCAGATTCTTTCTGAACAAGAAGCCTGAACTGAAAACCTGGATAAGAAGTGATTTCACAGAGCGTAGTTCATGATGCAGTCATCCGTGTTGTCATTCTTCTGTCCACATCTTTTTCCTGTCTACACACCATAAGTCGTACCAACTACACCGCCTTCATAGTACGCTTGTTTAGTGCATGATGTGCTGTTGGCAGCCATATTAGAGCACAGCATGAGCTGTGGGAAGTTTTTAGACATTGGTGGTGGTGATAGTTTGGCATGTAATGTAATCTTTCATCTTCCATGTAATGGTGCGATGATAATGCTAGTGAAATTGTTTACAATGCCAGTATGAAGTCAAGAGAGAAGCTTATAAAGAATGAGCATAGAAAAGTAGGTAAGTCCCCAACCAAGTGTGTAAAAGTGTTTCCTCAATAAAATACTGCTTTGAACAAATAAGCACAATGCAATTATTGTACAAAATAGCAGCACAGGCTTGTGTGTAGCTGATGTTGCAGCTGTTGTTGTGTGTGTTGTCTTTGGTCCATTCCTGTTTGCTCCACCATTAAAACACCACTATTCAAACTGATATAAGACCTCTACTTTATTAGGTATTTGGTTCATTTTAACATCTATATTTTGTGTACATGGTCTCAATAAACTGCAAATTGTGAATGGCTAGGATGTATTGTAATGGCATTAAAGTGTGGCCGTTTATTTTAGCAGTTATGACGTCTGTGATGTCAAGTACATAATATCAGGTGACAAGCATGACAAGTATGCTTAATAACTAATGACAAATATTTACATAGGTATGTTCCCATTTTGTGAGATTTCATGAGAGCAAGACACAACCACATCGTAATAATGAATCTTTGTTGGATGAACAGAACAATCAATTTAGTGCGTAATGATTTCGTGCAATAATCTTATATGCTGAAACACAGAAATCAAAGAGGTCAGAGTTAAGCACGGCACCGTACTGTCAGGGGTTCACGACACTGGCAACTTCCACGCTCACACGCAGGGACGCCCTGGGCAACATGACGAAAACGGTGTTAAACAAACAAGCAAAAGCCGCACACACAGGACGAGGACGTAAATGAGGCAGCACCCTCAGTACGTTTTCCGTATGAGTCGTGCTCCAAAGAAACACATCCAGCAAAGAGATGCTCTAACGCGTTGCAGACTTGTGACAAGTTGAAAGTACCACATCGATTTCTTAAAGGTATAACACCGTAAAAGTTATGCGTGTGGGAGGATAAGGCCACACCAGCATCGATGTTCTTTCTGTTGACATAGCCTACAGTGACCAAGCACTTCCACACACGTTGCGAACATGACATCAGCTCGAAAGCGTGTAAAAGACGCAGCTGGAATGCCCCAGCAATCGAGAGACTGTCTTGATCGTTGCAGACAGGTGGCACAACAGACGATAAACAAGCGAGGGTCGGTGCGGATGAAGTTATTATACGCAACCACAATCGACGAGAGAACACCGACAAAAGCACAACGGTCACCTGTGCGAGGACACGTACTGCTGCCTTTCAAATAACGTGACAAACGCTCTGTATGTACACTTTTTTAGCGATCATATCAACCACAAGTCGCAGAGATTTTCATTAATAAATACAGAGGTAGGCCCAACCGCCGATTACAAACACCCTGATCCGCAACCACCTGCAAGCGCTGCGCCACCGCCGCCTGAACTTTTCTTCCGTTAACAGATTCATAATAAAAAAACAAACAAACGGGAGCCCTCCCCTTCGCAGTCCTGTCGTCTGTTACTTTCTCCCTTCCGTCAACCATCTCGTAACAATGTGAATAATGCGCATGCGTCGTGGTCAACCCTTTGGAAAGAGCTTCAGAGCCGGAGAGATCACGTGATCGATTTAAACCCGACGTAACTAAACCAATGGTTTAAGCTGGATGGTGAATACGGGTATTAGAATCGAAGGCCAATTGAACCAAATGCCTTCCAATGGCTAGGAATACAGAAGGTCACCTACACACGAGTCTGTGAAGAAGAAGAGAACATTGAGCGAATTTTATTTTACTGTATTTACAATAATCTCTGCCCATACATGTGGGTATATAGTCGCGGGTGGATAGTTCACAGGGCAATTTACAGCAACACAAGAACGGACAATTACAACAGGCGTTGCAGTTTCGAGCTTAAAACCCCGTGTTAGATTTTGTCTACCGGAATGGTACTGTCATGGGATTGTCTGCGCAGTGTGGCGACATGTTGCACGTGCCGCAGGGTAGGGCTGCGGATAATTTCGACGACCTCGGGTTCTGTTGACGTGCGCCGGAAATTTCCAACACAGGGTGCTGCAAGCAACGCTTACCTCTCCCAGACATTGCTACCGCCCTCGGCCGGGATCGAAGCCGCGATCTTGAGCTCAATAAGCCAGCACGTTACCAACTGAGCAACCGAGAACGGTTGTTTTCCGGAGGTACGGAAAATTTGATTGGCTCATGTGTGAGAAGGGAAATCAGTGACGAAACCAAGATAACCTGAAAATGAGCTTTTTCGTGGGGGTCCATCTTGAAAGTAGTATAGAGCCGTTACGCACAACGACATCCTTTTTCTAATCCAGTTCTAGGAATTTCTAATCCACCACCCATTTCTAATCCAGGTGAAGCCAGGTCTAATCCAGGCTCCACCACTTCAGGTGATCCATCCAATTTCTATGAGATTGGCTACCCTTCATTGCCGCATTTGTTCATTCGCTTATAGACACCAAAATTATCTATTTTATTCAATTCTAATTTGGCTCATAGGCTTCCAAATCGCTCTTTTTTCTAATCCATTTCTATGAATTTCTAATCCGCCACCCAATTCTAATCCAGGTCAAGCCACTTCTAAGTCCTCTGGTTGGTTGGTCACAGCTCCACCCCTTCATCCATCTAATGTCTATGTGATTGGCTACCATTAATTGCCACAACATCTGGTCACTCGCTCGTAGACACCAAAATGATCTTTCTATTCAATTCTAAGTCGGCTCATAAACTTCCAAATCGCTCACCTGTCTATTGACCCGGGGGGTGGTCACTTCCATTCATTTCTAAAATCTAGTGATTGGCCTATTGGCTGCCTCTCATACATGCTCGATAGACTCATTTGTCATTTCCACTCTCTAGTTACTCGGTCACACTCTTTCAACTGCATATTGCTTCATAATTTCAACCGCAGCATAGACAACCGCTCATTGATCAATTCCATTCATTTCTGGGCCAGCTCACAGGCCCACCAAATTGCAGATTGGCTTGGGATGCTTTCTAGTTAAGCCAGGACAACGCTTCGGAACAGTAGGGACGTAGAAAAACACGGGAAATAGTTTTCAATGTTTATTGAGTACATCATGGCAGTCTCAGAGAGATTGTAGTTCTCTCTGGGGCACTTCCAGGCACACTGGACATTTCCATTAACATCCATGGCGTTTTTCGCATAAGTACCATGTGGATCACCCAGGCGTTCGTCCTTCTCCATCCACGGCTGAGTCCCAGACAGCACGCGAGAACAGCATGTCACAGAAGTATCAGTTCTCTTCCTGCACATCTTCTGGAGTGAAAAAAGAATGTTATGAGCTTCACTATTTGCATCATCCATTTAAACTTACCATATTCACAGCTTCCGTAAGGGTAGGATTCGATGTCATTGCAGAGGTATCGCTTGTCGTCATATGCCATCAGACTTCTTTTGACATTTCTGATGGTGTACATGCACTGTTTCTTTCCAACTATTGACACTTGCTCATTCGATACGCTCGTGTGATTGAACAAGGTATCGTGGTATGTCTCATGGAGGAGGTGCTTGCGTACAATATTTTTCTTTACCCCTTTAGCTCTTGCAATTTGCTTTTCTCCAGCTAGTTTGATAGAGTACATTTTAGCTTTCAAGCATATTACTTCTTCGATAGGTACACTACCAGTTTCGCTTTTGAATGCCCCTGCTCGCCTGACAGAGCCCGCCTCTAACGCCCGATTCGGGGCGTTAGAGGCGGGCTCTGTCAGGCGAGCAGGCGTCATTTGCGTGCCAATAACCCTCTGTGTAGCAGCTATGATCCTGATCAAGAGGAGGTGTACATATCATACATAGATTGCAACAATCTTTACGGATTTAGTATGATAAAGCACCTCCCTGCCGGTGATTTCGAATGGGTCGAGGATTTTAGCTCTGTGGATTTTATGCATCACCCCACGGATTCGGAGGTGGGGTATGTGTACGTATGTGACTTGGAGTATCCAAAATCTATCCACGCTCTAACGCGATACTTCCCCCTGGCTCCCGAGAAGGCAGTCGTCCCGAAGGAATGGCTCTCGCCATTCCAGCGAGGGCTTCTCGAAGAATTAATGTATCAGCCTGCTAACAGCAAAAAGCTTCTTCTTCTTTCTTTCTTCTTTTCCTTTTCTTTTCTTCTTTTTCTTTCTTCTTTTCCTTTTTGTTTCTTCTTTTTCTTTCTTCTTTCCATTTCTTCTCCTTTCCTTTTCCTTTTGCTTTCTTCTTCTCCTTTTCTTTTCTTACTTTTCCTTTCTTCCCCTTTTCTCCTTCTTTCTTCCCCTTTTCTTTTCTTATTTTTCTTTTCGTCCCCTTTTCTTTCTTTCCCCTTCCCTTGCCTTTTTTGTTTGGAATAGCAAGCCGACCTTCGTCTGGCTGTCCTTTCCTTTCTTTTTCTTAATAAACATATTCCCCCCCCCCTCCTGTTGCTCACGTGCAACGACAAGGTCGAGTACGTCGTTCATTACGCGTTGCTCGCACTCTATTGTAGATTGGGCATGAGGGTGACAAAAATTCACCGAATCCTAAAATTTCGCCAGGCACCATTCCTGCGTCCCTACATCGAGGACAATGTTGCCAGGCGCGTTGCTTCGAGCACAACGTTCGAAAAAAATTTCTATAAACTCTCAAATAATGCGGTATTCGGGAGAACGCTTTTAAATAAATTTAACATGCGTGATATTCGAGTAGCCTTCGATGAGGAGACGGCGAGTCGCCTCGGGAGTCGGGCAGAATGCGTGCGGATGGAAATTTTGTCCCGAGATTGTGTCATGTACGAAATGCGCAAAAGAAAAGTGCGATGCGATTTCCCGCTCCAGATTGGGTTTACGATTTTAGAACTCAGTAAATTAACCATGTACTCATTCTACTACGAAACTCTGCTGAGCAAGCTCACTTGTCCAGTGATTACCTGCTACTTTGACACGGATTCTTTGATCCTCGGCCTATTCTGCAAGGACTACGAAGATCAGTTACGAGCGATCGCCGACGACCACTTAGATCTGTCTTCCTTTGATCGGGATCATCCACTGTACAGTGAAAAGAATCGTGGAAGACTTGGGGCATTCAAAAGCGAAACTGGTAGTGTACCTATCGAAGAAGTAATATGCTTGAAAGCTAAAATGTACTCTATCAAACTAGCTGGAGAAAAGCAAACTGCAAGAGCTAAAGGGGTAAAGAAAAATATTGTACGCAAGCACCTCCTCCATGAGACATACCACGATACCTTGTTCAATCACACGAGCGTATCGAATGAGCAAGTGTCAATAGTTGGAAAGAAACAGTGCATGTACACCATCAGAAATGTCAAAAGAAGTCTGATGGCATATGACGACAAGCGATACCTCTGCAATGACATCGAATCCTACCCTTACGGAAGCTGTGAATATGGTAAGTTTAAATGGATGATGCAAATAGTGAAGCTCATAACATTCTTTTTTCACTCCAGAAGATGTGCAGGAAGAGAACTGATACTTCTGTGACATGCTGTTCTCGCGTGCTGTCTGGGACTCAGCCGTGGATGGAGAAGGACGAACGCCTGGGTGATCCACATGGTACTTATGCGAAAAACGCCATGGATGTTAATGGAAATGTCCAGTGTGCCTGGAAGTGCCCCAGAGAGAACTACAATCTCTCTGAGACTGCCATGATGTACTCAATAAACATTGAAAACTATTTCCCGTGTTTTTCTACATCCCTACTGTTCCGAAGCGTTGTCCTGGCTTAACTAGAAAGCATCCCAAGCCAATCTGCAATTTGGTGGGCCTGTGAGCTGGCCCAGAAATGAATGGAATTGATCAATGAGCGGTTGTCTATGCTGCGGTTGAAATTATGAAGCAATATGCAGTTGAAAGAGTGTGACCGAGTAACTAGAGAGTGGAAATGACAAATGAGTCTATCGAGCATGTATGAGAGGCAGCCAATAGGCCAATCACT